>NW_026942399.1:0-37001 GCF_024139115.2 Armigeres subalbatus
ATGTAGATCGTTAAATGATGGGTCGTTGAGATATTTTTTTGTAGTGAAATGCGCTTCATGATGGCTGTGATGCTACCGATTGATCGGTAGCCTGAAAACAGTTTCATCCATTCATTAACCCGGAGCTATGCAAAACTAATAAAATGTGTCTCTATATAGGCATCGTCGTTGATAAGTGGAAATTAGACAATACTGGACGCTTCTGCAGGATGCTCTAGAAGGACGTCACTATTAGAGAAAATTCCATATTTTTCTTCTTCTTATTGACATTATATCCCCCACTGGAACATTACCGCCTTGCTGCTTAGTGTTCATACAGGAAGGTCCCATAGCGTCGTTTGCAATGGGATAAGATTCGCCATCGAATGCAACTTGTAAGTACAAATTCAGTACATTTAGTGTTCGAGAAAGGCAAAAATAAAGTTTTTTGTGAGAAGACACAAATATGCGCATCGACCTTAATTTGATTACTGAAACTTAACTAGGAAACGTAGAAATCATTCGGTGTACTGTTCGGAATTATTTTTTTTGTTAAAATTGCCGAATTCGGCGAATGAAATTAAGTGTGTAAGAAACGTAAGATTCACCAGAAGCTGGACACTATCAGCCGTTCGTTGTCTGAATTTGACGTCGAAACTTTGTGACACAGGTGCAGTCGTGAGGAAGACGAACTAGTAGTAAAGTAAATAATTGCATAAAATGGGTGACAGACGGTTTTGGCAGATTATATCTATTATTCACAGAGGGTTTTCATTTATCCAATTTCCTAAAATTTCCAAAACTTTTCCTATTCAAAACATGTCAAATAAAACTACAGCACAATATAACTATGTTTTCGTCAATAATGAAAACGAACCTGCCAATACCGATAGTTTACCTTAGTAGTAATACGAAAAACCAAAGAAAATTCTTGATACCCACTCATGCACCGAGCTTATTCTACAAAGAACACTTCGACGGGGCATCGAAGATAAACTTCCGCGTTTCGAATCACACCTCTCCACTCATTTAGTTTCGTTTGTTGCTGTTAAACCGTTTCCCGTTTCGGTCAAATTTTTAATTTCTACTGACACATGTGTGAACAAATTAGGAAAACAAACATACATGATTAATTCTAAAATGTTTATGCCTCCGCCAATTAAGCTGTTCAAATAGAAAATACCAAAGATACATCTAGTTATTTTGCATCTATTTATAATTCAGCACTACGCTCCCGTGGGTATCACCACAGACAAACTGACGTATTAAATTCATCGTAACGAGTAACGACATCATTTAGAACTCGATGGCATTAATAAGCAAAAGCCAAAAAGAATTTCACGAGTTTCCCTTCACAACAATCGAATATTTTAATTGTACGGTGAATCAGTTTGATTGTATGTGGTATCATTTTCAGCCAGACCGGAAACCTGACCTAGAATATGATTTGAAGCAGAGTACCTACTTGATGCACGGAGTTTAGCATTTATTCTGCATTCCGAGGCGCTACGACTGTTATCGACTAAGTTTATACGCTCCATAAAATTTATTATTTATTTCATTCGATTATTAGCTTGCATCTAAAAATGTTAGTTAACATTGAATCATGAATTTGATGCCACCGTTTTGCACTTCTGAATTTTAATTTGGTGCCACGCTGACAATATTCACCACTAGTCTAACTAGTGGTACTCCATGATTCAGGATGGTGTACAGATCTGCAACTTGCTCAAATGTTCGTATCATCTACTGTTTACTTGAAACAGCTGCTCGCGCTGCGCGTGGAATGCGTCTTCATCATCAATGTTCTTGGAGTTCGAGCTGTGGACGTACATTATGCTTAAGTTGTAGATCAGGTATTTGAACTGCACTACTGAATATTGTCATATGTAAAGCGTTCTATGCGTTCGCACAAAAGGTCGTTAGGGAAAAAGGTCGAAAGGACAAAAAGCCGTAAGACAAAAGGTCGAAAGACGAAAGGTCAAAGGAACAAATGGTCGAAAAGAATAAAAAGGGCGAAAGGGACAAAAGATCGAACGGAACAAAAGGTCGAAAGGATAAAACGTCGAACAAGACAAAATGTCGATAGAGACAAAAGGTTGTTGAAAAGAACAAGAGTTCGAAATGGACAAGTAACTGAAACGGAGAGAATCAGTCTCGTACAATACAAGTTTTATATTTATTATCAACATTTTTTTATCTCCCAACTTTACTCTCTAGATATTCATAATATTGCTTCATAGTAATTACTCTTTCTTTGAAAATTGCTCATTCTTCAACTTTGATTGATGACATGAGTATATTACTTCTTCATGAAGTTAAATGCATTAATTTGTTATCAACTTGTTTTTGTTCGACCTTTTGTACTTTCCGACCTTTAATCCCTTTCGAGATTTTGTCCCTTCCGACCTTTTGTTCTTTTCGACATTTTGTGCCTTTCGACGTTATGTCTTTTCGACCTTTTGTCATAGATTGGCAGCGCTACGATGTCGAATTCGTGGTCTTTCAGCACATGGGCGAGTATGCGTGGGCTTCCGTCCTTCGTTTCGTCATCGTCCTGACTCCCACTTTTCAACTTTATAATTGGGTGTTTATTCTTTTGACTTTCGTGCACGTTGAGTACAGGCAAGCACTTAACGCTAGTGTCGAAAGCATGTGTTTTCTATGAATTTAATATTGTTCTGTCGTCCTTTCTGCATTCGCCAGCTATATTAGTTTATCTAATAATTTAATTGGAGACACAAATGAGGATTTGTTGTTGAGCTTGCGCAATTTCACATTTATCAATTAGGAAAAGTTTTTTTTATCGAAAAATATTTAGGTCAGATTAGCGCTATTCTGTTAGGCGAACATCTTAAGCCGGGTTTAAATGAATTCTAGGTGTCATAAAGACATACATGCTTAAACATAAGTCAGTTTGAAGTGAAAAGTGAAAATAAGTGAATTATGAACTAAAACCACATAACATATGTGGATCTTCGATCAAAATCCAATCCAAAAGTTGACCCCCTTTCGATGAGCCAAAACTGTTATAATTGGGAACGGGAACATCGTTCTGTCATTTTCAAGTGTAAACAAATACCATATAATCAGAAAATTATAACACTTTTTTCCAAGACTACAAAGAGCAAGATCTGTAGCCAAAGTATAATGATATTTATTTTTCTATCATACATTTTTTACATTGTTTTTAAAAATGACGGATTGCATTCAAAAGAAGGTCTCTCCTATGCTGTTACTAACCAATTTATATTTGATGAAATCTAATTTGATTTATTTGTAGGGTAAACTTCTATTTTCAGGCGACTTTTGATGAAATGTTCGTCTTTTATCCATTTTAACTTATTTATCATACGAACATAAAATTCCTCTAAAATTGATATAATATTTTCGAGTCAGCATGGTAAAAATCTAGATTTTATTCAACATGTGTTGAAAAGTATATTCCTTAGAACTGTTCTACATTGGGAACGAATCTTTTTATACGCAGTCTTCAGTTTTTTCGAAAGGTTGACGAGGGATACACCAATGTTTGTCAACGATGCGTAACAATCACAAAATAGATAGATTAGAAGCAACATTATAAATTATCAATCGTACGAAAGCAAACTCGCTTATCATAATGCAGGAGAGCATAGCAACTGTGAGGTGATTCCAATTTGGATATCATATTAAATGAAAATGTGATGATTCAACATTGAAATTAAATTATCTTTATCATGCCATGAAGCACGTAATTTGAATAGGTTATTACGATGTACGATATTAATATCATCTCTTTTCATGGCATTATTTTCATTATTAGAACATTGCTTTTGGGTTGATAGTATTCCGAATATTCTATACCAAAAGTAAAGCAATTTCAACGACATGTAAAAATGAAACAGAAAACACCGAAACTGTGCATTGAACATTTAAGTGAGGGTAAATCCAGGTGAGGCATCACCTTTTTAAAAATCAATATTTCTTCAAAATAATCCGATAAAAGAAACTCTACTTGTTGATATTGATAGTTTAAGGAAAGATAGTGTAGAAGACTTTTGAAAGACATAAAGTCGGTTACATACATGTTAGAAAAAAGTCAAATTCGGGTGCGCTGCCACACCACTGGGAGAAACGGCACACATGGGAAATGTTTGAGAAATGCGGATAATAAATATGCTCATAGCAATGAATGAGCATTTGATACGGTTTTCGAATATAAACATAATAATTCACGAAATAATTAATATTGAGCGTCTTAGGGGAAAATGTTACAAGGTTAAAATACTTCAAACTTCCATTCTTCCAAACTTCCGTTTAGAAGTGAATATAGCGGAAGTAAATGGAAGTTTGAAGTATTTTAACCTTGCATAATATTTCAATCAAACCGTGTACGCCCGTGCGTGGCGTACGAATGGGTTTTGTTCGAGTTTGTCAAATCAATATCAATAATTAAATCAGTTACATACCCAAAACTCCTTTCTTTTCTACTTTAATATTGTTTACCCCAATCTCCAATTAATTATAAAAAAACAATATCAGCTCCTAAACACCCAACGCCACTAGGAAAAATCTTTTGTATAATTCCAACGCGAATCGTATTCAGATATATAAGTCGCGTGACCCCTTGTTAGATCAAATACTGCTATACTATCTTCTGACGTTTCGATGTTCCGTATAACAAATAACAAATAACCCTTATAACACTTTATAAGGGTACAACTTTTGCTACCCGAGTTACACATATGTTATGTGCTAAAACTTTTTACCGGGACCTTATCACCGTATCGAATGACAACGGCCAACGATGCATAAGGTACTTTTCTACAGTTATCTAAAATATGAATTTGTGACTTGTGGCTATTAAACTTTGCATCGCCCGAAAACAAGCATACTAAAGGATTTGTGCAAAGTGAGAACAAGACTCTGAACACAGTCAAACAGACGTAAATCTTAGTGGAAATTGGTTGAAAAAATATCGTCTTCATTGAATGTTGAAACACTAGCGCCATCTGTGGAACAATCTACTCGAATCAGTGGCAACTATGACGCATTGGCGTTCAACGCTTCGCATCTAATGTTTGAAGCCGTGCAGCGCCTTGGTAAAAAATATCACTGTTGCTATGGTGCTAGTTGTTGTTACTTGAATAATATTCCTCTACTCACTTGTCATGTACTGTCCGGAGTTGTTTTTGAAGTTCCGTGCGACGTTGTGTACATAGCCCTTCATCCTATACTGACCTTTCTGTATATTCTCACCATGAGGTACATTCTGCTTAATACCCTATCAAACAATTTCCCTGTGCTAATCAACACGTGATCGTCGGATCCAAACTACATATATCTATACCTAAAAGCTTCTAACCCACATATAAATCGGGAGCAATATTCGACCCCCAAATGGCCTAACTTGGCTAAGCAAAAAAGGTCTTAAAGGAACTAGTCGGTCTTACCATTAACCCTAACCAACTCGAAAATGACATATAATAAAAAAAAAAATGGAAATGGTTTCGTGATTTTTAATTTTATGAGTTTCCATTTCATTATTGGTTGTTAGTTCAGGCTCATCTTCGTTGCGTTCGATTCGTCCCATGCGTGCTCTTTGCAGGTGTAGTGTCAGCCCAAAGACAAACATAGAACCCTTAACCAGTTAACTCTTTTAATTCTCATTTAAATTTGATTTCGTAACCCTGCACTGCCATGAATTAAGATGGCGAATGACACTTGTTTGGGAGCTGGTCCTTATTTTCCTCCAGACGTGGACTGTATTTGGGTGTTTATTGATTCCTTTATTCCAGGGTATTTCGGTGGGTTACTTCGTCGGTTTTTCCACAACGCTACTATTACATTCAGCACAATTTATTCAACAAGTCCATTACACATTACATTTTACTACTGAATGACTACACTTTATTAGACAGGAACTACATTTATTTCTACTAACTAAACATATATTTCAGGTCAAGTTTCCGTAAAATACTTGGACTCAGACTCCGTCTGATCCTATAGGCAACCTATCCAACTTAGCACTCTTTTGACTTCGTCTGGGGTTAACTGCAATCGCCTTCGACCTTTGTTGCATTTCTTTAGCCGAGCTCGTTTACAACGAGGGGTGCATCGATTTATTTAATCGTTGATCCATAGACATTCCCGCCCACCCTGAAATATCTGGGATTTCTGAAACGAAAAAAAAAAACAAGAAACTCTCGTGCGCATGTGGACGGGTTTTGCTGATTCCACTTTGAGCTAATTTCAGGGTATTGGCATAACATTTGCTCACTTGGCACCATTTCTACTTCTTAACAGGATCTACTATTTTGTGGCATCTTCTATCTTGCGATAGCCGGGTATGGATGTAACAATACCATGTTAAAACTGATCGGCCGTACTGCTTCGTGCAGTGCACCCTTTCCATCGTCTATTTGTTGAAGGGATGATGCGGTAGTTATTGCGCGGCTTATCCACAGCTCCGGACACTACCCATCCAAACACTGACTCAGTGAGAATCGGGAGATTGTGACCAAGCAGAATTTCCTTTCCGGTGTTGAAGTATTCGAAAAAGTGTTTGATCCCTAACACGAGATCGACTGCATCGGACCTGAAAAAGGTTGGATCCGCCAGCCCCACACCGACGGGGAACTCCCATCCGGTCATGTCCACGTTGGTAGTTGGCATATTCGCTGTCACCTTTGGCAGCAACAGGAATTCCATCTTTCGCGAAAAACTAGTGATTCTCGATTTGATCGTGGTTGCGACCTTTTCCTTCACTTTCAAATTAGCTTGTCCGATTCCACACACCTCGATGTTTGACCGTTGTCGTCGGATCTTTAACTGCTCGGATAAACGGTCAGTCATAAAATTACATTCGGATCCAGAATCCAGAAGAGCCCTAGCTGGAACACATACTCCATCTTCGCCTTCGACTAGAACTATGGCCGTTGCGAGAAGTACCGACGATGCACGATTCCCAGAAACATTCGACGACACCTGGTTTGGCGTCCCGTGGGGAGAACTTATGCCTTCGTAGTGAGAACTATTGCCCATTGCAGAAGTTCGAGCAATCGGAGATCCGTTTCTATATCCGTTTGAATATGGTTGAAAACAAACCAATGTGTGGTGCTTGCCCTTGCAGTTTCGGCATAAGAATCGAGAAGGGCATTCCATCGCTCGATGTCCACGTTTAAAGCAGTTGCGGCAAAGTGCTTGGCTTCGTAACAACCTGTCACGATCGGAAACGGACATCTCTAGGAAAGTGGGACATTGATAGAGAAGATGGGTCTCTCGACATGCTGTACAATTTCCATTTGACCTCTGAAAGGTGCTGTAGCTTGAACGATGATTTGGCGACCTCTTCCTGGTTTGAGAATATTCTACCTTGGAATCGGAGAGCTTGGATGGTAGAAAAGTCAAAACTTTAACTCTTCGCTGCAGGAATTCGGTCAGATCTTTTATAGTGTCCTGCTCCTTGGTGGACGATAATTCTTCCCAACTTCTCCGTGTCGCTGGGTCTAAACGAGCGATCAAGATTTCCAGCAGCAATAGGTCCTTATAATCGGCAGGCTGAACTAGCTGGTCCAATGTCTGCGTAGTTCTTTTGAATCCCTCCAGTAGGGACTGTAAATCGGCAGCTGACTCCCTAGTCAGCTTTGGAAGTTCAAAAAGCGCCTGCACCTGGTGCCGCTTAAGCTGCTTGCTATCGTTGTAGCGCTTCATCAAAATGTCCCAAGCTATTTGGTAGTTAGCTCTTGTTATTGCCAACGTATCCACAAGAGTCTTGGCCTCGCCTGCCAAGCACCCTTTGAGGTAGTGAAACTTTTCTACCTCCGGTAAGTCCACCTTCCTGTTTATTAGTGACATATAAAGGTCACGGAAACTCAACCAATCATCAATGTTGCCGTCGAAGGTCTGCAACATTATTCGCGGTAGCCGCACATGCTCCCCAATTGGTTGATGCGACGCATCTAAACTCCGAGTTGATTGGTTGAGAACTGCTGGTTCCTCGAACTCTTTAATCTTGTCTAACAGTAGAGACTTCAAGTCATAGTACTTTTTGCCGAACGCTGATCGCTGTTTGAAACAGTCGTCCTCCTCTTCGTCGTAATCATCGTGGGTTTCAATTTCCAGAATCACTTCGTTTATTTTCACCCATAACTCGTCTAGCTTCTCCAGTCGAACCGTCACCTGATTAGCACTTGTTACTTCGCCTAATTTATCCACAAACCCACAAATGTCCTGGAACATGCTAAGGAGTGACCGCAGAGTTGTCTTCAGAGTCTTCATAGCTGGAGTCTTCTTGGAAGACGACGTCGTTGGAGGCATCTTGACAGGTTGCGCTTTCACAGAGGTATCGAGCACAAGAATAATGTTGTGTAATATTCTGCAGAATCCTAGCCTCGGCTAGACATACACTGTAGAGCAATTCTTATAATTACCTGAGAAACAGGATTTCCAACCTCTCTACAGGTACGTTTTCCGCAGATGCAAATCGGTTGCTAATTCCTCATACTCGCCGGTAAATCCCTCGGATCGTCCACACATTCAGCGCAAGAAAGGGAAAATAATTATGTAGTTCCCGTGGTGTCCAACTTCGGCAAGGCATATACTGTTCAAACTAACCTGAGCAAACAGTATCTGCACCAATTGATCCAAAACAACAGTGTGCCGGAATATCACGGTTCACACCTGCCTATCCGCAATAGTGAAAAACATTAATCGAAAGAATCGTATCGGCGGACCCCTCGATTATGCTCCACGAAAATGAGTTGGTTTACCACATCCACGGCAACGAGAGAAAATCATTCATAAAGTAATCTGTCTATCCTAGCTTCGGCAAGACACATACGAATTGGTGTAATACTCATAAGCACTAACCTGTGGAAACAAGCTGTTCACCAACACCAAACGTACGCACGTAGGTAGTACGGTGCCGTCCATCCGTCGGTTCGTTCTATTTCTCCACAGTCCAAACTTTCATCCAGCAGTCGTTTATCGCAGTTTCAATAGTTCGGTACCGTCGTACCAGTCGCGGTGAAAACGTCTCCTCTTGGTGGCTCGGTGATCAAATTAATTATTCTTCCCCAGTGCAGTTCGATGATTATTGATTATAAGGGGAAAATCAATCACAATCCAGTTGATTGCTAGTGAATGTGGATCATTTCCAGTAGTTCTGTGTTTGTTAATGTTGTGCTCCTTGATTTCTCGGCAATCGTCTGGACAAACAGGGAGTTGGCCTGAATGAAATAATCCTCGGGTGGTGTTATCACAACAAGCTCAGTTGAATGGCGGTTGCCAGAAATTCCAATTGGAAAGTGATCAGCTGTGTTTGTGATTTCCATATAAAACGGTGAGTGCACTTCTTCCTTCCGATGGTGAGAATTTGTTGAATTTATCGATGGCGAATTTGTTGATTTATATCGATCCAGTCACTGTGCAATGGATGTTTGGGTGCTGAATCCTTCTTGGATCCGGTTCGAAGGACCAATGTTTGGGAGCTGGTCCTTATTTTCCTCCAGACGTGGACTGTATTTGGGTGTTTATTGTGTCCTTTATTCCAGGGTATTTCGGTGGGTTACTTCGTCGGTTTTTCCACAACGCTACTATTACATTCAGCACAATTTATTCAACAAGTCCATTACACATTACATTTTACTACTGAATGACTACACTTTATTAGACAGGAACTACATTTATTTCTACTAACTAAACATATATTTCAGGTCAAGTTTCCGTAAAATACTTGGACTCAGACTCCGTCTGATCCTATAGGCAACCTATCCAACTTAGCACTCTTTTGACTTCGTCTGGGGTTAACTGCAATCGCCTTCGACCTTTGTTGCATTTCTTTAGCCGAGCTCGTTTACAACGAGGGGTGCATCGATTTATTTAATCGTTGATCCATAGACAACACTAAATGTTGAGTTTGTTATTTATTTTGTTTTCTAGTTGCGCCTCACCAAGACGCGCATGCTATGATGCAATGTAAGGCGACGCTTTGGGCGTTTGGTGATTAGAACGTAAAATGCTAGACTGGTCGACTACTAGCGCCTCTTCCGAGAGAATCGCGCAAAATAATTAATGAGCGATGAACTTGGTGGAAGTGTTACGTCTGTTTGTCGGTGCTCTGAATATATACTTTTTGAATAGCATTCATCAGAATATTGTGAAAATCCACATTTTTCAATTTACTGTAAGGATAAACGGATATGATTTGCTTTGACCAAATATTTTGCAATGACCCATAGTGATAATGGTTGACCATAGAATGAGGTTAGGTCCAGCAGTGACATTTCCTTCATAATTGTAATACGTATCGTGCAGAAGAAAAGAGCACGAACTTTGACTAGTAACTATTTATTAAACATACAGTTACAATGGTCGATCGGCAAAAGAGCCCAATCCAGAAGGCGCATAGTCTTTTATAAGAAAAAGAACAATGCAACGTACACACCAGTCAAGCAGTTTGACGAACATTGACTCCGACCCAAGAAAACGCTTCGGTTGCTGCTTTGTTTGAACGTGTGTGAAGTTGTTCGAACAACCATTTGACAGTTGGCGGCTCGGTTGGAAAAAAATAAAACGGTTTGATTTTGGTTTGAGTTGTCGGGGGTGGAGTCAAGGTTTGCCGAACATGTTTGAGCATTTGTAGTGAAGTTGCACAAACCCCCATATATTTTTTGATGGTTGGTGCTCAAGTTGGCGCTTCGGTCGTTCGTGTGTGATATTGTTGGTCGAATAAATTGATTGTTCGTGTCGCTGTTGGTGAAATTTATTGGATGTTTGAATAAACGTTTGAATTTGGGGGCAGCAGGGACTATGTCCAAGGGCTTGACGATCCCTCCCAGGCCATCTGCGAGTTGTGGCGCCTGCCTAGGATGTGGTGGGGTTTGACAGTGGGCCCTGTTAAACCTCTATAAAAAGCTGCATGTATCCGCAAGTAGGCTCCGCCAAAGCGACCGTGTGCCGCTCAAAGCGCACAAGCCCAAGTCCTGGTGTTAGGTGGGACGCTAATCGCGACGGCCCTCCGGCGAGACAGGAGGTTTACGCAGGCCCAATAAGCCGCCTGGAAAACCAATAATTACGAACAATATAAGAGATAATGCGACTCGATATAATCGGCAAAGACCTAGGCGACGAATAAAGGATCACGATTGGAAGCTTGGAACATGGAACTGCAAGTCGCTAGGTTTCGCAGGTTGCGACAGGATGATCTACGATGAATTACATCCCCGCAACTTTGACGTCGTGGCGCTGCAGGAGATTTGCTGGACAGGACAGAAAGTGTGGAAAAGCGGGCATCGGGCGACTACCTTCTACCAAAGCTGTGGCACCACCAACGAGCTGGGAACCGGCTTCATAGTGCTGGGTAAGATGCGCCAACGCGTGATTGAGTGGCAGCCAATCAACGCAAGGATGTGCAAGCTGAGGATTAAAGGCCGTTTCTTCAACTATAGCATCATCAACGTGCACTGCCCACACGAAGGGAGACCCGACGACGAGAAAGAAGCGTTCTACGTACAGTTGGAGCAGACATACGATGGATGCCCACTGCGGGACGTCAAAATCGTCATCGGTGACATGAACACGCAAGTAGGAAGGGAGGAAATGTATAGACCGGTCATCGGACCGGATAGTCTGCACACCGTATCGAATGACAACGGCCAACGATGCATAAACTTCGCAGCCTCCCGCGGAATGGTAGTCCGAAGCACCTTCTTTCCCCGCAAAAATATCCACAAGGCCATATGGTGATCACCTAACCAAGAAACGGAAAACCAAATCGACCACGTTCTAATCGACGGTAAATTCTTCTCCTACATCACGAACGTCCGCACTTACCGCAGTGCGAATATTGAATCCGACCACAACCTCGTGGCAGTATGCCTGCGCTCAAAACTCTCGACGGTGTACAACACGCGTCGAAGTCGGACGCCGCGGCTTAACATTGGGCGGCTACAAGACGATAGACTAGCCCAAGAATACGCGCAGCAGCTGGAAGTGGCACTCCCAACGGAAGAGCAGCTAGGCGCAGCGTCTCTTGAAGATGGCTGGAGAGATATTCGATCCGCGACTGGTATGACGGCGAATGTGAGCAGGTAGTAGAAGAGAAGAATGCAGCATGGGCGAGATTGCTGCAACATCGCACGAGGGCGAACGAGGCACGATATAAACAGGCACGGAACAGACAAAACTCGATTTTCCGGAGGAAAAAGCGTCAGCAGGAAGATCGAGACCGTGAAGAGACGGAGGAACTGTACCGCGCTAATAACACACAAAAGTTCTATGAGAAGTTGAACCGTTCACGTAAGGGCCACGTGCCACAGCCTGATATGTGTAAGGACATAAACGGGAACCTTCTTACGAACGAGCGTGAGGTGATCCAAATGTGGCGGCAGCACTACGAAGAGCACCTGAATGGCGATGTGGCAGACGAAGAAGGCGGTATAGTGATGGACCTGGGGGAACGCGCGCAGGACATAATTCTACCGGCTCCGGATCTCCAGGAAATCCAGGAGGAGATTGGCCGGCTGAAGAACAACAAAGCCCCTGGGGTTGACCAACTACCAGGAGAGCTATTTAAACACGGTGGTGAGGCACTGGCTAGAGCGCTGCACTGGGTCATTACCAAGATTTGGGAGGAGGAAGTTTTGCCGCAGGAGTCAATGAAAGGTGTCGTGTGCCCCATCTACAAAAAAGAACGATAAGCTGGATTGTGGCAGCTACCGCGCAATCACATTGCTGAACGCCGCCTACAAGGTACTCTCCCAAATTTTATGCCGTCGACTAGCACCAATTGCAAGGGAGTTCGTGGGGCAGTACCAGGCGGGTTTTATGGGCGAACGCTCCACCACGGACCAGGTGTTCGCTATTCGCCAAGTACTGCAGAAATGCCGCGAATACAACGACTTCAAAGCCGCATATGATACAATCGATTGGGACCAGCTATGGCAGCTAATGCACGAAAACGGATTTCCGGATAAACTGACACGGTTGATCAAAGCGACGATGGATCGGGTGATGTGCGTAGTTTGAGTTTCAGGGCATTCTCGAGTCCCTTCGAAACCCGCAGAGGATTACGGCAAGGTGATGGTCTTTCGTGTCTGCTATTCAACATCGCTTTGGAAGGGGTAATACGAAGAGCAGGGATCAACACGAGTGGTACAATTTTCAATAAGTCCGTCCAGCTATTTGAATTCGCCGACGACATAGATATTATGGCACGTAACTTTGAGAAGACGGAGGAAGCCTACATCAGACTGAAAAGGGAAGCCAAGCGGATCGGACTAGTCATCAACACGTCGAAGACAAAGTACATGATAGGAAGAGGTTCAAGAGAAGACAATGTGAGCCACCCACCGCGAGTTGGCATCGGTGGTGACGAAATCGAGGTGGTAGAGGAATTTGTGTACTTGGGCTCACTGGTGACTGCCGAAAATGATACCAGCAGAGAAATTCGGAGACGCATAGTGAAAAATGATCCATAAAAACTATATATTGATCCATAAAATTTCAAATTTGCGCAATTTATATCCTGATGATGATCTATAATTTCAGCCATATGATCCATAATTTTGATAATGTGATCCGTAATGCTTGGAAAGAAGGCCAATGAAACTATATTAATTGATCCACACATTTTTATAAAATCTATGGATCATTTATCAAAATTTATGGATCATATCACCAAAACTATGGATCATTTGAACAAAGTTATGGATCAAATGGCCAGAATTATGGATCATATGACTAAAATTATGGATCATCATCACGTTAAAAAAATACGCTAATTTGAAGTTTTATGGATTAAAATATAGTTTTTTATGGATCATTTGTCATATTTTCATGGGAAAATAGCAAGAATTGTATTGTTTTTCTTGACCATGTGATTGGAACATATTTTCCAATCGATTGCTAAACTTTAGCTTAGTTATGGATCGAAAAAATATTCTTTATGGAATCTCATTAACTATTTTATAGATTTATGGTAGCATTTTAAGGAACATTCAGATGTTATTTATGGATCGTTTTCCAGTTTTATATGGATCCGTCTTTATCGTTTATATGTAAAAGTATGTTTTGCCATAGTTTTTGGCAAAACTCAACACCCTGGGGCACTTACTTCCAGTGCGAAAACTGTAAGCAGTACTCCACGGGGACCCGCGAGGAAGCGACCACATGCCCATCCTGTTGGCGCTCAACGGCAAACCGGAAGAAATCTCCAGAAGACCGAGATGGCTATACGATCGCGCCGACTGGGACGGCTACCAGCGCGTAGTTGAGGCTGAGCTAAACGCAAATCCACCAACATCTGCAATAGAGCTATCCGAAGTCATCCTCCGAGCGGCTGAAAGCTGCATAGGTCCTCAAAATATGTGTACATATGTAGTTTCTCAAACAAACGAAACATTTTCTATACATTGCTGAACAATATTTTTTTCTTATTTTTTTGGGCAAGGATTCAGAATATATGAAAATCTCATTTTGGCCAAAAATGTTACATATGCAGTTTCTCAAACAAACGGTTCAAATTTACTTACGAACTGTCCAAGCAATTTTCTTAACGACGACGAAACAGGACTAAATCGGGCAGTGCAACCTATTTGCTTACTGTACATTGAGTAGAAGTACGATAAAAGATGCACTAAATGTTTTCTTTCCGACCGCACAAAACAGAACTAATTCCTTCTAAGGAGCCCCATACATGCTTCGACATGTTATACGACTTTGACTCCACCCCCAAAAAAATTGGTTAGGCCGGAGTAAAGTCGGACCGTCTGTTGGCATGTTGTACTGTCTAATAGTCTGTCCAATAATATGGCATTTAATTTTCGATATTTACATTGATTTTATTCAAAAACTGAGGAGGAATAGGAAGGAAAATAGGAAAATATTTCATATTAGAAAGCAAAAAAACGCAAATGTATGCAACGGTTGATTTACAAATTGATCTCTGTTGCAGTATTGTTGATTAAACTAGAATTTCTACAGAAAAAGATATCAACTACGCTGCCGTAATCTGGCAAAGTGACGTATATGCCATTTTCCAAAAAACGGTGTTAACGAGTAGTACTTATCGTACTATTTAACAGAAAAATGGAAAACATGTATGTTATAAAATGACGCATACGTAACTTTTAAAGATTACGGCAGTATGATAGCTTCTGTGCGAACACGGATTTCCTCATAAACTTATGTGGTTGATTCAAGGCGACGATGGATCGGGTGATGGGCGTAGTTTCAGGGGCATTCTCGAGTCCCTTTGAAATGCGCAGAGGGTTACGCAAAATGATGTTCTTCCGTGCCTGCTATTCAGCATCGCTTTGGTGTGAGTAATAGGAAGGGTAGTGATTGACACGGGTGGTACGATTTTCACGAAGTCCGTTCAGCTATTTGGTTTCGCCGACGACATGTATATTTAGGCTCTTAACTTTGAGAAGATAGAAGAAACCTTTATCAGACTGAAAAGGGAAGCTAAACGAATTGGGATAGTCAAGTTCATTATAGGAAGAGGCTCAAGAGAGGACAATGTAAGCCACCCACCACGAGTTTGTATAGGTGGTTACGAAATCGAGGTGCTTGGAGAATTTGATTTGTGTACTTGGGCTCACTGGTGACCTCCGATAACGATGCCAGCAGAGAAATTCGGAGATCCATCATGGCAGGAAATCGTACGTACTTTGGAATCCGCAAAGCGCTCTGATTGAATAGAGTTCGCCACCGTACCAAACTGACTATCTACAAACCGGTAGTCCTCTACGGACACGAGACCTGGACAATACTCGTGGAGGATCAACGTGCACTTGGCGTTTTCGAGAGGAAGTGTTGCGTACTATCTATGGCGGGGTGCAACTGGAAGACGGTACATAAAGGAGGCGAATGAACCACGAGTTGCAACAGCTGTTGTCACCAATCGTTCACACCGCGATAATTGGAAGATTGTGGTGGGCCGGGCACGTAGCCAGAATGTCGGACAGTAATCCGGTCAAAATGGTTTTCGACAACGATCCGACGGGAACAAGAAGGCGTGGTGCACAGCGAGCAAGATGAATCGATCAGTTGGAGGACGATTTACGGACCCTCCGAAGACTGCGTGGTGCAGCCATGGACCGAGTTGAAAACTTTTATTTACTGCATAGGCCACTCCGGCCCTAGTCTGAGTAATAATAATTCTACAGAAAAAGTTATTACTTCAATTGCTTTTTTCAAAATTTCTAATAAGAAGGACATTTTAGCGCAAAAGTTGGACATCAATTTTTTAATTAAAAAGTGGGACATGTCTTGTTTTAGGATACCATATGGTCACCAAGGAGGTCCAAAAGGTTCTGTAATGTACGTTTTGAAACTCTATACTTTGGCTTCAGTCTTCCAATAAAAATAATTAGGACTCGAGTACGGAGTTGTCGGAATGGCACAAAAATATTTGCTCAAAATGAAGCATTAGATAAATACGAAGAGATTAATTGAATTCCTTTGAAAACATGTTTCAACGAAACATAAAATCATATTTGTGTATCCATTTTTGCTCTTGAATAAAATCCAAACATTGCATTTCCCCCTTTTTCCGGCGTGTGCCATCAATCGGTAGCACAGGCGCTAGCGTTGTAATTAATTTACATTATATAACCGACAGCATAAATCCCAATAGTGGGTAGAATTTACCGATTCTCCGAAACACAACGGGAACTGTTCTCCACTTGATTCATTGCAAATGCTACATATCACACAGCGTTCCATTATACAAACATGGAACGCCTTTCCCATAATTTACTGGGCATTCATCTGACGCGGAAGGTTTTGATGGCAAACGTTATGAACCACACCATTTGCATGGCAGCAGTATTTCGTGGAAAAGCGTAAACAAATTCAATTTCACCATTAGGTTATCCAGCCGATGGATAATTGATGAAACTGAAATGACCGTTGAAAAATTAAAAGATAGAAGTAGACTAATTATCGATGAATAGTTCTGAAAGAAAAAAACACCTAATTGAAAGTCTTACACTGAAATGCAAACAAACCCGGTGGAAAAATCAAAATATTAATTCTACTAGCAAATTGAACAAAATTGCTCAAAATTTTGTTACTTCGCCTTACTTCAGAGGGTTTGAATGATCAATACTGGTCGGACTCGATTATCCGGAGCAGTGATGGGAAATGTCAAAAAAATGTCATGGAGTTCCTATTACTAATTTGCCAATAACTTTTTTCAAAAGTTATTTACAATTCAAATTTTTTGGTTAACATGTAATGCTCAAAGGATGCTACAACTTTGCCGAACAGACCATTGTTCTAAATACAAAGTGTGAGGCATGATAAGGAAATTAAGAAAAATTTCACGGAATGTCATGACATTAATGTCATTTGACCCTAATTGGGCTCTCACGCCGTCAATTTCAGATTCAGAGTAATGACCTATTAGAAAAAGTTTTAGTATCCTTTAAGGGCTACATGTTTATATAAAACATACAAATGTGAATAACTTATGAAAAAAGTTATTAACAAATTAGTCCCATGACATCGATATGACATTTCCCGTCACTGATCCGGAGTATCGTTTTTTTTCACTGCGGTGAATCAAATCCCAAAAAAAATCAAATCTACAATTATATAACAAAATAACTTATGATCTGTTTTATTAGCAGAAATTATTGGTCAGAAATTATTTAGGAAAAACCCTGGTTAATCCACCAAGCGGCACCGATGACTTTTTTGTGTATTAAAGAAAAATAGTATTTTGGCCATAACTTTTGAATCTATAGCCGTATCCGGTCAATTTTTAATAGGAAATTCTAAGAATCGAATATAACTTGTTTCGATTACATACTTAGGTTTTCGTATGAAAATATTATTTTTGCCATAATGCCTGAGCCCAAATTCGATCCAGCCAATTTCTAACGGAAAGCAATGAGTAGGGCTCCGGGTCGAATTCAACTTGTTGCAAATAAATCTGATAAAGGTAGGTACCTCAAAATGAGCTAAACTTTCCCAAGCGTTTTTTTAAAAGTTATTAGGTAAATGGTACATCGAACTGTATAGCTTCATATTAGGTTGGAGTCGTGGCTAAATGCGAGAAAGGCAGTATCACTACCCGGTGGTTAAGTTTTTTTTAATAACTCCGGGACACAATTGTCGATTTGGCCAATTTTCAATAGCGAAAGTTTAGGAAAGATTCCGCGTCCGAATGCAATCTGTTGCAAGCAAATAATGATCATGCCAAAAACAACGATGCCGGGGCGATTGTTGAAAGAATTAATTAATGGAACTTTTTTTCATTAAGTTTTTCTTGTTTAAGTACAACGTTTGATGGAATGTAAACAACGAACAATAAAATGGCCATGTAAACTCATAAAACAGTCATTTCAGTCGGCGTTTCTCTAGCAACATTAATTATCTCTTCTTTATCATCATTATCATTTTAGCAGCTTCTCACACGCCATCCTAAAATGTTCATTTAGCCTCAATCGATGTGAAAAGGTAAAACTGCCTTTCGCACTACACTATCGATCATGAATCATCATTAATTTACGGGGGGTATGTCCATCAAACAACCACACGACGTGTTCGCCCAAATTTGCAAGGGATCATAATCACGACATTATAAAGTGATTTGTGAACATAAAATGTAAATTTTCTCTCTAAAGGTACTCTCATGTAGCGTCTGCCCTAGTGAATCTAACTAATAGGGAAAACGTGACAGAGAGCGAACCATCAATCTAAACGCTGATTCGTTGCTGGCGTTCAGCCTAATCCCCAAACATCCCATGGAATATGCGTCCCCAAATAAATAAGTGGAGTGTGATGCTGTTGTTCTACCTGATGTTTTCCGAAAGGGAACTTTGTAGGATAGTTTCGCGTTTGTTTTTTTCATTCTGTTTTACTGTTATTGCTTAACATATTTCATCTAATATAAGCAAATGTAATTTTTCATTGTTAAGTCCACCGCATAATTTCGATTTGAAATGCGTTGAGGTCACTCCGTAGAAAGCATTAGTCTTAGTGCTCCGCAGTGCAACCGACTATTAATCCGCTGCTGCAACGTGCCCTAAGCAGTGGAAATCGTTGAATCAATATAATTACATCTGATCTGTGCAAACTGGGCCCGGCTCGTGCACGTCATACGAAAGCTAATCAACGTCCCACCGCTGACGTACGGATTCTACGCTCAGATGAAAATCCGTCAGCACTATTCCCATCAGTGCTATTCAACTACCAACTGCAGTGGTATCAAATTTTCCGCTTTGTCAATTTTGATTAAGCACGAATTCATATATGTAACCGGTGTCCACGTGCTATCATAAACGGTGGCTATATTTGTGGTGCATCGATAATCGAAGATAGAATTAGTTACTTCGGGAATCGTACGTCAAAAGTTGAATCTGTATTAATTAGTATTACTGTTCACTTAGTGTTCGTAGCAGAAGGTCAGTCCTACGTACCTACATATGGTCGCACACTCCGTGTTGTCCGGAGCAAAACCAGATGAGATTGAGCCGCCAATCGTCAGTATTCCTGCACACTTATCTTCCTCGATTGCACACAGCGAGCAAGTGCGGGGTCTACCCCGGAGCCTACGTACTCTTCCAGATTCTCTGGTGAACATGACTTTTCCTGGTATCTTTTTCGGCATACGCACTACCCAAACAGTACACATGATGTGTTATGGCTTTTATTACACATATACGACCATATTCAGTCATATATGACTTATTGCAACAAAGTCGGTCTCAATTGTGCTACTAGGGTAAATGTCCAGCCCACTGTAGCCTACCGTATTTTATCAGCCTGCAGATGTGTGCATTTTCGAACACTTGATTCAACTCGTGATTCATGCGCCTGCGCCATTCACCATTTTCCACCACGTCACCAAGTATTGAGCGCAGTATTTCTCGCTAAAACACTCCAGAAATTCTATAGTCTGTTAACGTTCATGCTACCGTAGAAAGTCCTAATTGCAGCCGCAACACGTTTTTTCACCTCGTGGCTAACATTATTATCACATGTAACCAGTGGCGCAGCTAGAAAATACATCAGAGGTAGGGGGGGAGGGGGGGGGTTGAATTGTTTTCGATGATTCAATTAAAATATTTAATCTCTGCAACTGATTATGAATTATGTTCCTGTCTGACTTTGTGTCCCGCGTCATTCAAATACAGTGATCCAGAATCCGTTTCTCAGCTTCTGTTCTGGACAGAAAAAACAGATGAATTCTTGAAAATTTGGAAATTTGATTTTCTTGAGTATTACCGCAACTCCAGCAATAGGAAAAGAGGGGAGGATTTGCATGTGCCTATAAGTACAACTATTTCTCTTGATTTTAGTGAAAATCACCCAAAACTATCTGCTGCGAAGGTATTCTGGGTCTCAATCGGTTGAGCTTCTTCTGTAGCGCACTGCATCATTTCATCGCAGGCTCTCCCCTAATAGTATTCTATTTTTGAATAAACTTTAAAAATACCCCTTAACATGACATATAAGATTCTTGAGCCAGATGGTTTCGAAATTTGAACTACTTACATGTTACTACTTACATGTTACTACTTACATGTTGTTAGGGGCAGCAGGGACTATGTCCAAGGGCTTGACGATCCCTCCCCAGGCCATCTGCGAGTTGTGGGGCTTGCCTAGGATGTGGTGGGGTTTGACAGTGGGCCCTGTTAAACCTCTATAAAAAGCTGCATGTATCCGCAAGTAGGCCCCACCAAAGCGACCGTGTGCCGCTCAAAGCGCACAAGCCCAAGTCCTGGTGTTAGGTGGGACGCTAAACAGCCCTGACACGACGGCCCTCCGACGAGACAGGAGGTTTGCGCAGGCCCAATAAGCCGCCTAGAAAACCAATCATTACGAACAATATAAGAGATAATGCGACTCGATATAATCGGCAAAGACATAGGCGACGAATACAGGATCACGATTGGAAGCTTGGAACATGGAATTGCAAGTCGCTAGGTTTCGCAGGTTGCGACAGGATGATCTACGATGAATTACATCCCCGCAACTTCGACGTCGTGGCGCTGCAGGAGATTTGCTGGACAGGACAGAAAGTGTGGAAAAGCGGGCATCGAGCGGCTACCTTCTACCAAAGCTGTGGCACCACCAACGAGCTGGGAACCGGCTTCATAGTGCTGGGTAAGATGCGCCAACGCGTGATTGGGTGGCAGCCAATCAACGCAAGGATGTGCAGGCTGAGGATTAAAGGCCGTTTCTTCAACTATAGCATCATAAACGTGCACACGAAGGAGACCCGACGACGAGAAAGAAGCGTTCGACGCACAGCTGGAGCAGACATGCGATGGATGCCCACTGCGGGACGTCAAAATCGTCATCGGTGGCATGAACGCACAGGTAGGAAGGGAAGAAATGTATAGACCGGTCATCGGACCGGATAGTCTGCACACCGTATCGAATGACAACGGCCAACGATGCATAAACTTCGCAGCCTCCCGCGGAATGGTAGTCCGAAGCACCTTCTTTCCCCGCAAAAATATCCACAAGGCCACATGGAAATCACCTAACCAAGAAACGGAAAACCAAATCGACCACGTTCTAATCGACGGTAAATTCTTCTCCGACATCACGAACGTCCGCACTTACCGCAGTGCGAATATTGAATCCGACCACTACCTCGTTGCAGTATGCCTGCGTGTACAACACGCGTCGAAGTCGGACGCCGCGGCTTAATATCGGGCGGCTACGAGACGGTAGACTAGCCCAAGAATACGCGCAGCAGCTGGAAGTGGCACTCCCAACGGAAGAGCAGCTAGGCGCAGCGTCTCTTGAAGATGGCTGGAGAGATATTCGATCCGCCATTGGTAGCACCGCAACCGCTGCACTTGGCACGGTGCCCCCGGATCAGAGAAACGACTGGTATGACGGCGAATGTGAGCAGTTAGTGGAAGAGAAGAATGCAGCATGGGCGAGATTGCTGCAACACCGCACGAGGGCGAACGAGGCACGATATAAACAGGCGCGGAACAGACAAAACTCGATTTTCCGGAGGAAAAAGCGCCAGCAGGAAGATCGAGACCGTGAAGAAACGGAGCAACTGTACCGCGCTAATAACACACGAAAGTTCTATGAGAAGTTAAACCGTTCACGTAAGGGCCACGTGCCACAGCCTGATATGTGTAAGGACATAAACGGGAACCTTCTTACGAACGAGCGTGAGGTGATCCAAAGGTGGCGGCAGCACTACGAAGAACACCTGAATGGCGATGTGGCAGACGAAGATAGCGATATGGTGATGGACCTGGGAGAACGCGCGCAGGACATAATCTTCCCGGCTCCGGATCTCCAGGAAATCCAGGAGGAGATTGGCCGGTTGAAGAACAACAAAGCCCCTGGGGTTGACCAACAACCAGGAGAGCTATTTAAACACGGTGGTGAGGCACTGGCTAGAGCGCTGCACTGGGTCATTACCAAGATTTGGGAGGAGGAAGTTTTGCCGCAGGAGTGGATGGAAGGTGTCGTGTGTCCCATCTACAAAAAGGGCGATAAGCTGGATTGTAGCAACTACCGCGGAATCACATTGCTGAACGCCGCCTACAAGGTACTCTCCCAAATTTTATGCCGTCGACTAGCACCAACTGCAAGGGAGTTCGTGGGGCAGTACCAGGCGGGTTTTATGGGCGAACGCTCCACCACGGACCAGGTGTTCGCCATTCGCCAAGTACTGCAGAAATGCCGCGAATACAACGTGCCCACACATCATCTATTCATCGACTTCAAAGCCGCATATGATACAATCGATCGGGACCAGCTATGGCAGCTAATGCACGAACACGGTTTTCCGGATAAACTGATACGGTTGATCAAGGCGACGATGGATCGGATGATGTGCGTAGTTCGAGTTTCAGGGGCATTCTCGAGTCCCTTCGAAACCCGCAGAGGGTTACGGCAAGGTGATGGTCTTTCGTGTTTGCTATTCATCATCGCTTTGTAAGGGGTAATACGAAGAGCAGGGATTAACACGAGTGGTACAATTTTCAATAAGTCCGTCCAGCTATTTGGTTTCGCCGACGACATAGATATTATGGCACGTAACTTTGAGAAGATGGAGGAAGCCTACATCAGACTGAAGAGGGAAGCCAAGCGGATCGGACTAGTCATCAACACGTCGAAGACGAAGTACATGATAGGAAGAGGTTCAAGAGAAGACAATGTGAGCCACCCACCGCGAGTTTGCATCGGTGGTGACGAAATCGAGGTGGTAGAAGAATTTGTGTACTTGGGCTCACTGGTGACTGCCGAAAATGACACCAGCAGAGAAATTCGGAGACGCATAGTGGCTGGAAATCGTACGTACTTTGGACTCCGCAAGACGCTCCGATCGAATAGAGTTCGCCGCCGTACCAATCTGACAATCTACAAAACGCTCATTAGACCGGTAGTCCTCTACGGACACGAGACCTGGACAATGCTCGTGGAGGACCAACGCGCACTTGGAGTTTTCGAAAGGAAAGTGCTGCGTACCATCTATGGTGGGGTGCAGATGGCGGACGGTACGTGGAGGAGGCGAATGAACCACGAATTGCATCAGCTGTTGGGAGAACCATCCATCGTTCACACCGCGAAAATCGGACGACTGCGATGGGCCGGGCACGTAGCCAGAATGTCGGACAGTAACCCGGTGAAAATGGTTCTCGACAACGATCCGACGGGCACAAGAAGGCGAGGTGCGCAGCGGGCAAGGTGGATCGATCAGGTGGAAGATGACTTGCGGACCCTCCGTAGACTGCGTGGTTGGCGACGTGTAGCCATGGACCGAGCCGAATGGAGGAGACTCTTATATACCGCACAGGCCACTTCGGCCTTAGTCTGAATAAATAATAATAATACATGTTACAGAAACAGGCATTATTAATTTTGTCTAATTGAGAAAAAAAAGGTTCTAAAGTAATTTTCTGTATGATGCTGAAAGGAAGAAAAATATTTAGTTTTATGCTGTTTAGGTACTATACGAATATATGTTTATGCATATTATAAAAGAGTCTGCATGATAGAATTTTCATTTAATCGGATTAGCTTTCAATAGCGACTCTTATATATTAAACACCACACCACCAATCAGATGTAACTTTTCATTTTATATGAGACGCATCGTAGGTAGCAATCGTGTATCGTGTGTCATCCAAAAGCGAAGAACGTGCAGTTTCTTTTCCATCAACAACACGTTCATATTTATCATTCAATTTGTTTTTTTTTCCTGCGTTTCCTCTGGTGGATTCGAGTCATTCACGAAGAACAGTCAGTTTCAGGAATATACAAACCAGTATAGGGTGTTGCGGGATAAATGGAACTTAAGCAACTTTTATTTCAATAAAGTAAAAAAAAAATCCATCAATTTCCTACATATCAGAAGTTCTGAAGAGGATGAGCTCACTATATTTCGAGTAAAACAAATTACTTTTTTGAGATCCAAATTAGGTGCAATAAATCACATAATAATATAAGCAAAACTAGAAAACCTAATTTTCATTTAGAATGATGAATATATGTATTAGTTTTATGATTGTTATATCAAAAATATAAAAAAATATCAATATCAAGAATGAGATCTACGTCTACGAACAATTAGTGAAGTGGAAGTGCAAAAGAAAAGCATCTAAAGATCTAATAGCAGAAATGGAAATGGGATCACAAAATATGTTTTTGGATTCGGATTTGCAGCCACAGTACCCATTGCGCGCGAACCTTCTTGCTCCCTAGTACCCTATACCAGTTTGGGGATCAAAAAATCGATACCGCACTACTTTGTGTGTGGTGTAAAACGATAGAGCAAGCTTACAAATTCACAAAAAAGAGGATCAAACGAAAAATAGAACGCAACTTTGTTCTTTCGTGCTCGGTTTGGCGTGCGAAATACATGACGTTTTGCCCATCGGTTCGTTCGTGAATTGTGACCCTGATGTTGAACTCGTTTAGTCTTTGGTACAGGCTTTGTTGTGAACAGTGTTATGGGTAATGTGGGTTTAGATTTCAACCGGCTCTTGTTCAGCTCATGGGGATTTAAAAGCTTTTCCATGTATTTGTAATCTATGACTCGTGAAATATTGGTAGAATCGCAATTCCAACAGAGTCTTAAAAATAAAAATTTACCTTCGTAGAAGAGGTAGTGGTAGAATTGACTGATAGTTTTCTTGATCTTCATGGGAAAGCGAAAAAAAGCGTTTTCATTTTTAAGAGACCAAATGAAAATGAGACAGCTCAGATCAAAGTAAGTCGTGGTCGTGAGCAGTCACACATTTGTCACAACGTCAAAAATAATTTTCAACATTCGATCTCAAAGAGTTGCAGAATTTATTAAATTGAAAGCTATAGAACCCTTAAGACCGAAGCCTGCAAACGGATCTCCACGTCTCGTTGAATCCAGAACAACGCCAGATGTACAGCCAAAGAAGTCCTGATCAATTAGGATGTTTTCCATGTCTCGTGGTTTTTGCTGCCTGTTGCCCTTGATAACGTTAAACGGAACGATAATCTGCTTCCTTTCGTCGCTATTGTCAACTAGCCGTTCAACTATGAAGTTCATAGGAGGTAAATTGATTCAATTCCATTGGTAGAGCAGGAAGAGAGTAAGTACTTCATGAGCAAAGTGAGTACCTTTTTACCATTATTATCTTACTAAATAATTTCTTTTAACTAGTATAACACATGTCTACTAATGTGATGTTAAATAGCATCCTGGAGTTTTATAAAATAGCATCTTGGTTTCAAATGTTTATTGAATAATATTGAATATTCATAGTGAAATAAATGCATATACATCGCTCACTGGAGATAATGCATGAGCTTTATGACCGCACAATGTTTATCGCTCACTGGAGATAATAGAAAACAAAGTAATTTGTGAAACTAAAGTAATTCATTCAAGTTAAATACAAACAATCATAAAAAATACCAATCCATTGTATCATCGAAATATGTATTTCAGATTTATTATTAATGTATTGTGCGGCACTAATTATACATGTCTCCGCGTCTGCTAATGAAACCGCAACTACCCTTCAACCCTATCTTCTTCTTCTTCTTCTTCTTATTGGCATTACATCCCCACACTGGGACAGAGCCGCCTCGCAGCTTAGTGTTCATTAAGCACTTCCACAGTTATTAACTGCGAGGTTTCTAAGCCAGGTTACCATTTTTGCATTCGTATATCATGAGGCTAGCACGATGATACTTTTATGCCCAGGGAAATCGAGAAAATTTCCAATCCGAAAATTGCCTAGACCGGCACCGCGAATCGAACCCAGCCACCCTCAGCATGGTCTTGCTTTGTAGCCGCGCGTCTTACCGCACGGCTAAGGAGGGCCCTTCGACCCTATACATATTCTATATAGCTGTTTACAGAAATTTTATTTTTTTTAAATTTTTCTAAAACATTATTTAAGTGATTATTTATTTAAGTAAGAAGTTCATCACTGCCTGCTTATTGAAGGCTAAATACAAATCGATCATACAAATCGACAAAGGCCCAATATGGTGGCTATCTACATACATACAAACATACATCATCAAGTTTAAAAAAATTCAAAACTCATTTCCATTCCATGTATTATCATTATCCACGGTATACAGAAAACAAGGTAGGCTCGTTAGAAAAATGACACTTCGAATGTGACGCATATTTTATCGTCACATGTTGGAGTACAAAAGTAAGCATACTGCGACCATAGAGCATCGTCTCGGTCCAGCTTGTGCGAAGATAGCAGTGACGTCACATGTTTACATTCAAACTGAATGTTTACATACGAGATGAGCCTGCCTTGTTTTTTGTATGCCGTGATCATTATCATTATTATAAATTTAAACATTATTTTCATTTGATTGTTAGTTCAAACCAAACTATTTTATTTTCAGGATATTATCATGACAACACACAATATGAGATGGTATACTAACTGAAAATCAATATTCCAGCATTCATATGAATTTTGAATTGAAAAAAAGAACTTAACAAATAGCACTTGAGTTGAACCGACAAACGAAAAAAATCAACTTGCATTATTTTTTGTTGAATGTATGGGAATATTTATTGTAGTTCTTACAAAAATTGTATCACTTTTAATTATGCTTACAATGATCACAAAAATCACTACTATCTACGGTATATGATGTTTCTACAAGCTACCAACAATCAAAAAAGCAAAGCGAGAGATGAACCGGTCTTGGGCTGAAAATCTCTTTATACGATTCGTGCACGGGTTCTATGCTATTCTCCTTATCAAATCTCTACCATTTATTTAATTTTATTATTTTTTTTTTTCAGAATATTTACAAATTTCATAGTCCTAGGTAGTTACCCACATGGAAATTAGAGACAATATTTTATTATATTAAGGCTCTTTCCAAAATTACGTAACGCTAAATTTTGTGACTTTAGACCCCCACCCTCCCCTACGTATGGAAGGTTTAATTTTTTTGTATGGATCGTAACGCTCGGCTTGACCAAAGACTAATTAAGACGTCACTGTAGAGCTCTTTCGAGGGACCACTTCTAGTACTGCATTTGGTCCCTCGGTACCCAAGTTTGACATTTTAGTGATTCCCCCATTTTTGATCTACCTTGCGATGAATTTGCATCAGTGGTAGTCGAAGGCAACGACGACTAATTGTTTGAATCAAAATAGTCTGTTTGTTTTGCTCGTAGAAAATTCAATATAAAATATTCTGTAGTATTAAATGAATTTACTATACACCGTCGGAACAATATTACAACTATTAATAGGAAAGAGTTAATGTCTATTTTTCATGTAAAATAATACTCGCTCTCTAGTTTTTACCAAATATTTGCATGGTATATTAAAATAGCAGTACTTTGAAATAAAATAGCCCATCTTATTATATTTAAAAGAGGAATGACATAGTCTGTCTTAGAAAAAACTCCAATTACAAGACATCTATGTATGTGCTGAGCTTCCATTATTTGTTCGTTTTATGACTGACTGACTGTGGGAAGGGAAATACTTCGGAAAGATCACAAATCACAGTACAACACTCGGCCGCAGTGACCTAGTGAGCAACATAGCTTGAGTCGTCTGCTAGTATTGTGTATCACATGGAGAGCCCAGCCTTGATAACAGTCTGTTAAGACTACAACTGGTCAACCCTCAAAAAAAAAAAAAAAAATTACAAGACTCAGTTTCACAGTTATCATTGATTGGAAAAAGTCTGATATCTATCCAGAGAAAAAGAGGTATTTCATGCCAAATCTTCGCCAATAGTTATGAACGAAAATTTGTGGATTGACGACTAGGCAGAATAGACTCCTTTTACAATAAACTTGCAGCGAGCACTCAATCCAAAATGCTTTTATTTTCGTCGTCTGATAATTATTATATGATTACTGATTCGTTTCCTCCTTTGTACTCTGAAATAATAAATAAGCTAATCTGTTTTTAGTACCAAGAAAGCCATTTTTTAAAACCAATCCTATTTTCAACGGTGCATTATGTTTTGACTTTCCAAACATTTACCAAATCGCCTAACTATTATTTTATATTCATCACATTGCTTCTTATCATAAATATATTTCATATTATTTTTCATTTCATATGCTATATTATACATTGTATATATTTATAATCAGTTTTCAAGTGAATTTATGACGCCAGGGATACATTTTCCGATACAGCCCCGGGGTTCAGTTGTACTTACAGGAAGTAGTTACTTATAGCATTATTATATCTATGCTTATAGCCTAAATTAACAATGAAATTGATGTTTCAGAGCAAGATTTTGGAGCACCGTAGCTTTATAGGATTCTCTACCAGATCACTATTTCATATATTCTACATACACATGCCTAATTTTCTTTTACAATAATACTGATTTGAATATAAATATACAGGGGTTGGGAGGGTGCATCAGGGCATCAATGTAGTTACAACTGGACAATGAAGTGGTAGCCAATCGGAGTCAAGGAAGGAAAATATTAGTCGTTCGCGTCTATTATTTTTATCTCCAACAGTTGTTAACCAGTTGACGCGCCCTTCTTCAAACAAACCATCCCGTGGAAAGCTTGACAAGTATTGCAAATTTCATTATTATATTTGTTGGATCATTCTGCTGGAAGGAGATTCTCATTTTCCCGTGGGTTTCGTGTAAGTGTCTCTGCTTACAGGTCCACCACCCCCATTTTTGGCCCTTCATACAGCATTATGTTGAATTCAGAATCATATTGAAATTAGACCTTACTGTCAAGTGGAACCGCATGCAGAGCAAGACTCTAGCCAGGATGATGGCTTACTACACAGTTAAAAATTCTGAAAATTACACGCTATGGAAATATTTGAACGCATATTTTTGTGTTCAATAGCGTCTAATTTTACATCCAACTTTTTCTTGTACGCAATATTGAATACAAGCTTCATAGTAACGACAACCTGTAATTTTAAAAAGTGATGGAAAAATGAGTCGAATCGAACGGAGCCTTTTTGTTACATCATATATGCTGTAACATTTTTATACTGTGTACATACATACATACATACAAATGAAAATGAGACAGCTTGTTTAATGCGCTTTCATAAAATAAAAATCCGTGAAAATTTGGCGAAATTCCTTTCAACGTTTATGTTTTCTATGAGACCGAGAGAGGGTTAAATGTAAATATCACGTGGCTTATGTTAATGAAAATAAAAATCTCAGTACTGGAGAGGACAAAAGTCCCGTTTATTATTATTTATTTGTTAAATGATAATAATGAGTCCTGCTTATTTAAGTTAAAAACTGAACTAAAAATTACATACCTTAGTTATTGTCTCCAGTAGCCTTGCGAGCAAAGGCGCCGATCCGGAGATGGCGAGTTTGATTCTCGGTCCGGTCTAGGATGTTTTCAGGTTGGAAACATTCTTGACACCCTGGGCATAGTGTATGTATTGTACTTGCCACACAAGATGCATACTTTATGCAATGGTCGGCATAGAAAAGCTTTAAATTAATAACTGAGGAAATGCTGATAGATTACTAGGTTAAAAAGCAAGCCAAGTTCCAGTTGGAATGTATGGAAGAAGTAGAAGACGTATGTATTTTTGCTCTCCATTCTGTTGTATCCAGCTAAACTGGATCATAATAAATTAAGAGTGTACAATCAAAGAACACAGCCAGGGTTTGCATAAATCGCTCTCGGAAGATAACGAACAACGATAAAAGATCATGAGCATGATTGACCGCCCACGGTTGCTACTCCGTTATTGCCAGGTCAGCTGTAATTACACAGAGAACTAACAGATGAAGTTTGGGAGTAACATCATCCTCAATGTGTAAGAACTGGTGACCCAAAAATAAGCAATACCAGCGCCGGCCGTGTAGGTCAATTAAGGAATAGGTAGGATCGATGTGCTTTACTACAGGTGTGGCCCAAACCCTTTGGTAGTATTTGTTCAGCGAACTTTCGCTCTTTTGAGAGAGAAACTCTCAGCTGGGCCGCCGAAGATGGCCGAATTCGACCCAATTCGACTAGTATCCGTCATATCAAATTCTAAGGGTCTGTCTCATTTGGAGAATTAAATTTAAAAGTGACAGTTCAGGGTGTGTCTCAATTGGATAATTAAAATGAAATTAAACTTAAAAGTGACATTTCAATAATTATCAAATAACCCTGCTCGCAGAGCAAGATTACTTTTGACAGATATCGAATCATTTTCCATCGATGTCCTATTGGAATTGCTGGGTAGCACCAGCCATTCTTATAACGGGGTGATTTTTTAATTTTCAAACTGTCACTTTTAAGTTTAATTCTCCAAATGAGACAGATCCTCAAAAATAAAAACAATCACCCGGTCATAAGAATGGCTGGTGCTACCCAGCAATTCCAATAGGACATCGATGGAAAATGATTCGATATCTGTCAAAAGTAATCTTGCTCTGCGAGCAGGGTTATTTAATAATTATTGAAATGTCACTTTTAAGTTTAATTTCGGTTTAATTCTCCAAATGAGACAGACCCTAAATCACTAAATACTCGCGAATCGTAAACTAAAATAATGAACTAATCATCTGGCGAGATAGACAAAAGTGTTCTCTACGATCTGCATTTAAATTACATTCCGGTGTTACTTACTTGAAATACAGTTAAATTTAACTTTGAGACTGAGATTTTTTGTACAATTTCCTACGTTATCCGTGCGACGAAGGAAAATCTAGTTCGTTCACTGCTGTAGAAGCAACAACGTCTAGTTCGTTCACTGCTGTAGGCGCAACATCGTCATCAAAATCAACGTAGTTCACTGATTTTACTTTTTCACAAAAAAATCTCACTGCGCACTAAATAAAAGCAATTGCAATTGCTCAAGTGAATAATAATTGTAAAATAACTGCCGGAGGGCGTACAAATGATCTGTTTTTTCAAACTTTAGAGCGTTTGGAATTTATTTTCTTCGTCGTGTTGTTTATAATCGAAAAACGCGTTGCCAAACTGGCGGTTTGAACTGAAATAATCTTATGTTACACATCTGATAAAACATCATGCAGTCAATAAAAGTGGGTTTTTTCAATCATTTTCTGCTAGCGTAATAAAAGTAAAGTCTTCCAAATATAGTAGTTTGTGCAACTACAGTCGACTCTCCACATCTCGATGTTCTATATCTCGATATCTCTCCTTATGTCGATGGTTTCCTCAGACCCTTCAATCTACATACATTTGGGCTTTCTACATCTCGATAACCTCCATATCTCGATATCTCTCTATCTCGATGGGTTCTGATTATATTTTGTTCAGGATTCACTCTCCTTATGTCGATATGATCAGATTTTTGGGCTACTAGACTATCTTTGGACAATAACAAACACATCAACAACAGGAAACGACATTTGTTTTGTTGTCGTTTTTCATAGCAACGAGCTTTTTTGGATCTAGTACCCATTTCAATTTTCCTTCCATTCCTCGATGGTCCCTTCAATATCGAGATGTGGAGAGGCGACTGTAGTTGCAAAAAGATGATTTTTTCAGCACGAGTTGTACGGATAAATACTACGAGTGCTGGAAAAATCGAGTTTTGCAACGAGTTGCACACGCTATTTTTTGCAATGACGAAAAATGGGCTTTAATATGATAAATCTTTACGAAAATTGTACAATCGAATTTACTCCACATGATCATTCATGCCAATAAATTATGTTGCGGCAGAGAACAATAAGATTCCATCTTATCGTGCCAAATTGCATTGCTTGAAAAGCTTTGAAGCGATGGATGCAATTGCCTTTGGAAAATTGTGATGTTATGTCCAACAAACCATTTCATTTATTACGAGACGCTTAGAGTGTACTATTTAAACACTCACCCAAACTAATTCAGCTAAATGTAGTCATATAACTACTGTCCCAATGTAGGTTTTTCATTATAGCACCCAAATGAGTGCTATAATGAATATTATGCAACCCATTTGAGTTGCATAATAATCATTAAAGCACCCATTCTGTTGGTATGGAAAAGTAGGCCGTTTTATCACTCAAATGACAACTATAAACCAGGTTTTATGATCAGGAATTGCAAAAAATATTTTTCATACACACTCGTCATTCATACTAAAATTTTCTACTATTCCAAAAGTTTGAAACAGGAGAAATAATTTCATAATAGCAATTTGTTGGCAGCACTACCCACGTACATGATAAGCATTGTGTGTTAGTTGTTTGACAGACTGAGGCATTTAACTGAATGGCAGCACAATCGAAACCATTTTTATGCGGTCGAAATGGGATTGCAATAGGAAATTTTTGTTAACTGGAACCGAAAATAAACTTTTAAGTTTGACTTTCAAAATTGACCGAAATAATAGTTATTCTGCTTAAAGTCACAGATAAGTCGTCCAGTTATCCAAGAAATGGCTTGAGCTCAGGAACAAAGATTTGCAGTCCTGTTTTAAGTATAGTACATGCTTCTTGTGGTACAGAGAAAGGATACGTAGATGATCAGTTTTCCGGTTTCAAATATGGTACATGCTCTCTGTAGTACAAAGAACAGAATGCGTTCACTGCATATGTTCTTGGTCATCCAAGAAATCCCCGGAGTAAGGCCTTTCGATCTACACGCGTAACTGAAAATCAATTTTCCGGTTTCAAATATGGTACAATGGTACATGCTCTCTGTACTACAAAGAACAGAATGCGCTCACTGCATATGTTCTTGGTCATCCAAGAAATCCCTGGAGTAAGGCCTTTCGATCTACACGCGTAACAAAAGATCAATTTTCCGGTTTCAAATATGGTACATGCTCTCTGTAGTACAAAGAACAGAATGCGTTCACTGCATATGTTCTTGGTCATCCAAGAAATCCCCGGAGTAAGGCCTTTTGATCTACACGCGTAACTGAAGATCAATTTTCCGGTTTCAAATATGGTACATGCTCTCTGTAGTACAAAGAACAGAATGCGTTCACTGCATATGTTCTTGGTCATCCAAGAAATCCCTGGAGTAAGGCCTTTCGATCTACACGCGTAACTGAAGATCAATTTTCCGGTTTCATATATATTTCTTGGATAACCGCGAACGTCTTCCATACGCAGATTCTGTTTTATGTACCACAATGGGTACATTACATTCACAAAACAGGCCTGTAGATCATTGGGTACGCGTGTAGATCTGAAGGCTTTCAGTTCAGGTATTTCTTGGATAACCGCGAGCGTCTTCGATACGCAGATTCTGTTATATGTACCACAATGGGTACATTACATTTACAAAATAGGCCTATAGATCATTGGTTACGCGTGTAGATCTGAAGGCCTCCACTTCTAGTATTTCTTGGATAACCGCGAACGTCTTCCATACGCAGATTCTATTATATGTACTACAATGGGTACAATACATTTACAAAACAGGCCTGTAGATCATACACTGACAACGTACTGGAGACGTCAAGTTGCTCACGGGTTGGATTGTATTGTGTTGAGTAAAAGTGAAAACAAAAGCCAATTGGCAGATAAAAGTGAGGTTAAAAACGAAGGATCATCCTTTAATAAATTAATGATTGACGCGTTCTACGCAATGTTTCTTGTGATTGAAATGGAAGAAAATGATTTAAAATGAATACCCTGCTTTGCTTCTTACAATTGAAGTGATAAGAAAGCGTAAATTTTGATTCCAGTGGACACGTGAATATGTGGCGCTAGTGATACATAGGCAATGTACCAAAATGTTCGTAATCAGATTCGTTTTTGTTTGTGTTCGTTTTATTCTGTCAATCGAAATTCGATAATCATGGACATTTCTCAGGTACTTATTCAAAAGGACGTATGTGGTTTTTTACGCAAAGATTCAAACCTCGATTTGTCCGATCTGATAACACTTCCACGCAAACCAACACCACCAACAAGTAGCCGAAACCTCTCCCTATCTGTCTACGGTGAATGTTTGCGTGGGAGGGCAATCAGATCGGACTTATCGACGTCTGAATCTTTGTTTACAAAATCACATACGTCCTTTTGAATAAGTACCCGAGATTTATGCATTCACTAGTCGATTGCTTTGATCAACATTTTTATTTGCATACAAAAAAATCACTTCTATGCTTCTTTTTGATAACTTCAATTTTATTTTCAACATAATCTGCTACTACTACAGAACAAAGATCAACAAAGGTGGTCATCGGTCGATAACCGGACGGAGCACATCGACTTGACAAATGAAACATTTTTCATACTTGCGACCCGACAATTTGAGGTTTTCGGCGTTCTTGCTGTGCATTGCTTACACAGATTTCGGGTTATTTTTTACATTTTTATATTTAAAATTGAGGTTGTTTTCCGCGCAATAAAAAAACAATAGGAGGTAATGTCTCCGATTTTTGACCGGCTCCGGCTCAGACTCAGATGGCCCTTTCTCGCATTTAGCCAAGACACCAACCTTATATGGCGCTTATATAGTTAGATTCAATTTTCTTAATAACTTTTAAACGCAATGGTCGATCATTATCAAATTCAATAGTGATCAACAAGGCTTTGTCCCCTGTCGAATGCAACTTGTTGCGAGAAAATTGGCTAAGAATTACTATATGAAAAAGTGGCTAATGTGTCAAAAAGGCAGATCGACGGTGGATGCAATCAGGACGGTCATTGTTGTTGTTGCAGAGTTGCAGAGAGTTGGAGAGAGCGTCCCCCACAGGAACATTGCCACCTCGCAGCTTAGTTCAGCACTCCCACAGTTATAAACTGCGAGGTTTCTAAGCCAAGTAACCATTTATGTATGCATTCATATATCATGAGGCTAAAACGATAATACTTTTATTTCCTGGGCATAAAAAAAACGAAACAATTTCCAAACCGAAAATTGCCTAGACCGGCACCAGGAATCGAACCCAGCTACCCTCAGCATGGTCTTCCTTTATAGCCGCACATCTTATCGCACGGCTAAGGAGGGCACGAAGAAGAGGTGTGGTAATCGATTCTGCGCTGTAGTAACGATTGAGGTCAAAAACGCTTTTAACTGTGCCAGCTGGGAGGCCATCGCCGCAGCGCTGCACGGTATGCGGGTCCTTGGCTACTTATGTAGAATCCTTAAGAGTTACTTCCAGAACCGGATTCGGGACAGAAGTCGATTAGGGTTACGGCTGGTATTCCGCAAGGGTCCGCACTAGGCCCAACGCTGTGGAACGTTATGCACAACGGAGTTCTAAAACTTAAGTTGCCCAAAGGTGTGTAGATCTTCGGATTCGCGGATGATGTCGTCACGATAACCGGAGAGTCACTGGAAGAAGTAAAAATAAGCAGCTGGCTCACCACAAAACAGAAGTGATGCTGGTCAGCAACTGCCGAGGAATCCGGTGGATACAGATTACCGTAGGAAGGCACGACATACCGCCCGTGCGGGCTTTAAGACATCAGGGATTGATGATCGACGACTGGTTGAATTTCAACTGCGGCAAAATACAAAATTTCAGCTGCCGGCATCTGCCCATTCGTAAGTTATTATATGTTGCTAAACAGTGTATTTTTACTTAATTTCAATCCACTAATAAAGCTTCTAAAAACCTGGGTAACACAGAAGAAAATCATTTTATCGCTGTTTTTAAGGAAATAACGTACAGCGCCATCTACAAAGGTTATAGAGCATAAATGTCTTTGGAGCATAAGTTCAAAATGTCCAAACAAACAACCTTGTAGAAGAAAAATTTGCTATATGTCGTGTCTGTCAAAAGGCAACGCTTATCTAGGTAAGTTTTTACTTATCTACACAGTACAAAAATGTTACAGCATATATGATGTAACAAAAAGTCTCCGTTCGATTCGACTCGTTTTCCATCACTTTTTAAAATTACGGGTTGTCGTTTATATTGAGCTTGTATTCAATATTGCTTACAAGAAAAAGTTGGATGTAAAATTAAAGGCTATTGAACACAAAAATATGATTTCAAATATTTCCATAGCGTGTAATTTTCGGAATTTTTAACTGTGCAGATGAAAATAAAATTTATCAAAATGAAGCTTAGAATCATCCACGATAGTGTGCTGAAGACAACCCGTGAGCAACTTGACGGCTCCAGTACATTCTCAGTGTACCCCGAAAAATTGGTCAGGTGGTTGTGTCAAACTTACTTACATCGGGAGCATTTTTCGATTATGGCGTAAAGGTTAAAGATGAACCTAATTTTATTTTTTATTATTGTTAATAACACAATTGCATTACTCATTAGTTATTTTGATATAGGCTCGTATATACTCAAGCACTACGGGGCTGGGTGCTTAAAAATATAGATATCATTAAAACGTGGTTTGTTGCTGGATTAATCGAAACAATTATTTATTTATAGGGGTAACAGCCCAAAAACAACTTGATATCTGTAGTATGATATCATTGCACCCCGTAATTTTGGCTCAATAAGTTTAATTGGTTTTGTCAAACTTGTGATTATGAAACTTGTGATATTAGGAAAGAGGTGGTAGCAGATGACCCTAAGATGGCCGACTGAAGATTGAAGGAGCGATTGCCAAAACAAATCAGATGGCGGAAATTTTACCGACGTTTCATTTTCATTGATAACGCTTGAATGTCGCATAACTTGGAAATTTATAAGGATTTCGCAGATAGAATATATTAGGTGAAGTATTAA
>NW_026942400.1:0-45128 GCF_024139115.2 Armigeres subalbatus
GGAGCTGTTAGTGAGGCCAAGGCGCCACTTCATCGATGCGTTATTGGCCCCAAAACAGAAAACACCATATTTAACAGTGAAGATGTACGACGACGTGACGCTAGTGATTAACATTTTGCCGCCCGACCAAGAATAAAGACGCATGAAATTTATTCATTAAGGTTTTTACCTTCATTGGGAATAGCAATAACAATTTGAACATACGACAACTCCAGTTGAGTTGCGTTAATTATCGTTTAGTTATGCGGGTGGGTGACACAGTTTGCAGCGTAAGTGAATGAAGTACTTGCACGGTAATTACTATTTCTTCCAATCAATTATGCCGGAACAATCTAGTCAAGCACTTATGCAACGGTGTTATTGTGTGTATGTCATGATAAGGGAAATACCTCTATAAAAGTGGTACAGTACATTGTGCAAAAAACTGCCAGTCGATATAATGCCTGTTATATAACCCAAGATCGTCGCTTGATTCTTTTTGCATGTCTTGAGACCACTAAAAACATTTTACAACCAGGACGTTAGACAAGGGGCCGTCCAGAAACCACGTGGTCATATTGGGGGGAGGGGGGGTTAGCAAAATGACCACGATAAGCCACATGGGGGAGGGGGTGTTGCTCTCGAACCACGTGGTTTTTACACGAAAACTTTTGGTGAATAACAATAGCGGTGTAAAAATACAACACATTAAAATTTAATGATTAATAAAAATACAAATCATAAGGATCTATCAGCAAAGCGCATCTAAGGGCCGATGCGTAGCGTCTTTTCAACTCAGCGTTAAAAGACGTAGGTGTGCATCGAGAAAAATCGATAACGCAGTGTCGGTCGCAACGCCGATGCATATCTGCATTATTTGACCGTCTTAGCCTAAGATCCTATATCCATACAAAAATAAACGAAAAACAGGTTGCGATTCAGTTTCAATTTCCATAAAAAAAATTGGATAGGAAAAATGGAAAAATATTTTTAAAAAAATCCGCCGCAGATGGTTTTTGACATCACGCCGCCGACACTTTTTCATCAGCGGACTGCAGCTACAATTTCAAAAAATGTTCAGGTTTTTACAATAATCCAAGAAAAAATCTTAAGAAGAAAAATTCAAAAGAATTTCTTGTGGATATTCAGGAAAAATCAAGTAAAGAAATTTCCTGTAAAAACTTTGACATTACTTCATACAATCCTGATAAAGTGCTGGCATTCAGAATTTTTTTGAACAATTCTCGCTTAACTTTTCAAAAGGACCTAAGTAACATTTTTTTCATGAATTAATTTGAGTACTGCAATCGAAAGCTTTCATGTTTTTCTGTTGATTGCGCTATTCAAATTAATTCATGAAAAAAATGTTACTTAGGTCCTTTTGAAAAGTTAAGCGAGAATTCTCTCTGAAAAATTTTGCTTGGAAATGTTGCTACAAATTGATAATGAAAACAAAAAACAAAACATCTCCAGTGTTAATTCCGAAAATTTTTCCTTAAAACTCCGAAAAAAATTCCATGTGAATTCTGTCTAACAATTAAAAACAGTCCCGTGGGAAATACATATAATTTTCGGTGGAAAAACATTCTAATGAATTTCTTCGACAAGTTCTTCCGAATCTTCACCAGAAATTCTTCTTCAATTAGAAAAGAAGTTTTTCGAACATTTTAAGGAGTGCACTTCAAAATGTTCAGTCTCCAGTTAGCCTTGCGAGCAAAGGCGTAGGATTGCCTATCCGGAGATGACGAGTTCGATTCTCGTTCCTGTCTAGGATGTTCTCGGATGGGAAACATTCTCGACACCCTAGGTATAGTGTATCCATCGTACTTGCTACACAAGATATATAATCGTGCAATGACTGGCATATAAAAGCTTTCAATTTATAACTGAGGAAATGCTAATAGAATATAAAATGAAAAGCAGACCAACTTCCAGTTGGAATATGGAGCCAATGCCACATGAAACACTTTGATAATTCCGTTGATTTTTTTTTTATTTTGGAATTTTGAAATGAAAAATTTTCGGAATACTTTTTTACGCTCTTGGTGAGTTCTATCACATTTTTTTAAATTTCCCAAGTATTTTTTTATTCGAGGCATTATTCAGAATTTCCACGGAAGAGTCTATGGATTATCTTCAAAAAATTCTTTGGATTTTCAAAGAATAAATCTTTAGAATTCTCAAGGTTCATGTTTTTTGAATTCGAACCAGAAATCATTTCAAAATTTCATCGGGAATTCATTCTTTTCCGGGATGTCATTTTGATTTCTTTGTGCAAAGATGCACAGGAAATAATTTAGAAGGTTTAAAAAATGTTCACATCAGAAAATCTTTAAAATTTTGATTTATTTTTTTAAGGAATTCCTACTGGAAATGCTTCAAAAGTATAACCTCTACAAGTTCTACAAAAGTACAATTTTTTCGTTATTTCCACTTGTAAAAACATCGGAATTTTTTCGGGGAATTCATTATAGGTGATACAGATGAACTTTTTTCGATTTTCTACTGGAAAATCTTTTCTACTGGAAAATCTTTTCTACTGGAAAACCATCGGAAATATTTTGGCATATTCCGAATAATTTCTTTTGGAAATTAAAAAAAAACTGCTGAAAATTTCTAAGAATTTCTTTTGGAAAACGAAAAAAAATTCTATTGGAAATTCCCTTTGAAGATTCAATGAAGTTGCCCAGGATTTTAAAAAAATCTTTAGAGATTATGTAAAAAAGTAAGCTGGATTTTTTGTCTATTTTATACTGGAAATTCTTCGGAATTTGATGTTTATTGGAATTTTCATCGTAAATATGCATTTCGGATCCTTCTACGGATTCTTCTAGTTCTTCAAAATTTCTACCGAACACTTCCACAGAATTTCGGAAAAAAATGTCGTTGAAATTCTAAAGATTTTCCGGGGAGACTCCGAAGAATTTCTTATCAATATTCCGAAGGGTTTCTGTTGCAACTCCAGAATAAATATTCTTGAAAATTAAGAAGATCTTGGTATTTGAAATTAATCCAAGCAATAAATGTAGGCAATAATTTAGGCCATAGTTTGAAGGTTTTTATGATATTGAATAATTATCATAATTGATCGAACAAATTAATAATGCACCTAAATGTTCTGATTGCACAAAATTCTAGTAGTGCGCATGACAAAGGTTATAAAATTCTAAATAAGATGCTTTTTAAATTCATAAAAGGGTCTTAGAACTAAGGAGATTCCTGCGATATGAAAAAAAGTGGCAGTGTTTCAGAAAAAAAAAACTCTCCAATTCCTAAAACAATCGAGGTTAAAAAATAATGTTATAATAACGATTGAAATTGAATTCCAAAACAAATCTCAACCCTTTCAGGAATGATGGGTCATATATGCCCAGCGTTTTAGATTGTCTATAAAATCACAGAAGAGAGCTAGGCCACCATTTTCTTCAGTAAAATTAATATCTTCAGTAAAAGCCAATATCTAGGCTTTACAGAAAAAATATGGGAGCTCAAATTTGACTGACCATGAAAACTCAGATATCCGAAACCTTGGGAAGATTTCGATTCTAAGAGCGTGTAAATAAAGTTTAAATCAGTACATTCAAAGTTAATTGCCTATATGCCGGGTATTAAGCCACCCGGAGTGGAAATTAATTACTATGTCTGAAACTTGATTATGCATATGTACAACATGTGATAGATTTAGTTCGGAAAAGGTAAAAAAAAATATTTTATAATTTTTTATTTCTAATATTGATGATTCTGAAAACAATACTGAAATTTCTACAGGAATGCTACTCAAAAGAAACAACAGTAGGAGGTTTTATTTGCATCTCTAAGATTACATATTAACTTTGTGATTCTCTGATAAACTTTTCGTTGTAGGAGTTCAGTTCAGATGCTTCGCTGAGGTTAATATCTTAAGAATTTCCAGTAGCTCCAGAGCTATGGAAGGTCCCAAATACTCTAAGGAATCTATAGGGATATTCAGTGATGAACTTTATAGTTATTAAAAAAAACACTAATAAAACAATGTAAAAAAAATATATAGGGATATTTTGGAAAACTTCTAAACCATTATAAATTTTTCTCGAAATTTTATAAGAGAGTCCACATTTTTTGTATCCTCCTGATGCATTGAAGGTAGTTCTAGATATCCTAATACCTGATACACATTACAACATGATAACATAATCAAAATTTTTGACCCCATAAAAATTTATAATTTCCATGCTGGGTTTAGTTTAATTTTGAATCAATTGAAATTGTCCATCTTCAAAATTGATCGGATTAACCATATGTTTTAGTTACATAAGGTTTTTTTAAATTTTTGTACTTGAAAAAAAACCACGTGGTCATAGGGGGGAGGGGGGTCTGCCAAATGACCACGATAAACCACATGGGGGGGGGGTTGAAAATCTTCAAAAATATGACCACGTGGTTTCTGGATGGCCCCTTAGTAGACCTTTAGGCTGAAACGGCCGAAATGATCTTTTGGGCCGTAAATGTGGTTTTACCAAATAAATTATTTTTACCGAAAATGCCATTTAGTATAAATGGTTGTTTTGCAGAAAGAGCCATTTGGTAGGAAAAATGACCTTTTCGGCCGGATGTCCATTTCGGCCAAATGGCTCTATCTGTCCAATGACCGTTTCCGGCCAACGGATTTTTCAGCCAGTTCGACCAAATAACATTTTCGGCAAAAAAATTTAACGGTTTGTTCGGTCAAATGAGTCAAATGTTCGGTCAAATGACATATATTGTTAGATGTTGCTGCCATGGTAATGACATGCGTGCTGTGATGTGCTGTTCCAGTTGCTGTCTTCTCTGATGATTGTAAAATTGTGGTTCTACCAATGTGCATCAGCGTTATCAGTGAACAGGTAATGCATCGTTATCGCTCAGGCGTGAACACTATTTCAACAATAAATTTTTTGGATTTCAATGGAATTCGGAATTTTCACTCGAAGTTCTTCTGAGTTTTTTTTTAAGTAAATCATTGGTATTTCCACGAAAAATTCAGTAAAGTTTCAACATGATGGGTGGGGGATATCTATCGAGAAGTTCTGCGGACTTCCTTGAATTTGAATCGGCGTGGAAAGTTGTAGATCAGTGCTTTGACAAATATGAACACGGCGGTGTGCCGATGCAAAATTGTCGGCGGCAGCTGCGCGTCGTTCGATCGTCCAAAGCGCGGTCCTCCACAGTTGGATATGCCACCGGGTATTTATACAGTGTTTTTTCTCTCGTCGATGGACAACATAGGTAATTGATTCATGTTTGGAGGGTCGTATGCTAGCCCTGCTTGTCGTTTCGATCATCCAATCGCGTTCCTTAGTGGTTTGCATATGCCACCGGGCATGGTGAGGACGAGAAGTGTTCAGTTCTTCGACACTTCGAACGCTCTAGTTTCGTTGTACAATGTGCGGTTGAGAAGTAAATCAATTGATACGCGTTTGATCGTGTTCTTGCACGGTGGGCAGGTAGTTAGTTTATTTCGCTTTGTGCGGCCGAATAGTTAAAATTGTGTTAAAACATGATATGGTCGCATCGCTTATTAGAGTGAATCCAGATCCAACGATGCCTACACAAGTAACCAAAAGTTCTTTTATGTACGTTTTCGCTTAATCAGCTTCACTGAGCTGCTTAAGCGAAAAACGTACTCTTGAAGGAACTTTTGGTTACTTGGGTTGTTTTGGTGGAGACGCAGAGGTAAACACGGTCTTCGAATAGCAAAAAATACCTTCCAATAATCCTTTCCTCTTCATAACTGACTACAAGGACGTGGCCGGCATCGTTATTGACCATTCGAAGCTAAGCTAAACTGTCACTTCGATTTATCAAAATGGCGTACGCCAAATACACGCGTGTATTACATCCCGGTGTATTTGCTGTGCGCCCGCATGCGTGGCTCCGGTGTGCTCCATTTTGACAGATTGGAGTGACATTTCGAAAACTCGAACATCCATCTATTAGTTTCGTTCACTGAATGAAGTGCAAAAAAATGAGCAATACTTTTTACTCTTTGGTGCGCACACACATTTACATACACGCATGTACATACATACGTCACCTGGGCTGCGAAATGGTGAGTTGACATCTGGGAAGGAGCGACCTACACAGCTCTGGTCCTCACAAGTTCCAATCTCACACTTCCACAGAGTCTTCCAATGACAATTGACCGCCAGCTAAGGGTTGCGTACTTAGCTGGTAGTGCAGCCCGGGCACTGTTGTCCTTCTGACATCAGCTAGAGGAGTGGGTGCGACCAACGGGACCATCGTCCCTAACCCCTAATCCCAAGGCGTTAAGCGACCAAAAGCCGAGGGGATGCATGGCCAGGGGGGTGAAATAATAAGCTAGACTTTAACGGAGCCTGTGGGGTACCTGGGCACCCTTCACAGTAATTGTCCCTTACCGCGTCATGCTGGGCTCTGGCGTGGTGGACCTCTTTTCCCGAGCAACTCGTGGGACCAAAATGGAAAACCAAGTCAATTCTTCAATTAGTGGTAGTAGTGTGGGCGACAACCCCTTCGCAAGAGGTGGGTTGTTCAGGTCTCCGCCTAGAGGCAATAGTCGGCAGCTCAGTGCGCAGCGTCAGCGTAGATCACTTAACCATCTCCCAGGTTCCGCCGGTAGAGGTTATAGACGGCCCATGGCTTGTGAAGGCGATTAACCGCAAACGCGATGGGCTTTCGGCCTTCGAGGTGGCGACGGAACAGCTTGACGTCATCATCGACTTTGCGTCATCGAAGCATACAGCAAAGGACTTCAAGAGGAACTTGCTGAAGCTTCGAAAGTCGATGTTGGACGCCAAGCTGGAGAGGGCGGTCGGGCAAGTGAAAACCCGTGAAATCCGTGGAGTCGAGGTCTACCCAGACTGAGGCCCAAGTATTTGCAGGCACGTCGGGGTGACTACTCCAACGGAGAGCAGACACAAAACGGGGGAGACAGTCTCCAGGAGATGCGCTCCTGGGGGCCGCTCCAAAACGCGAGGGTTGCTACCCCGAATAATAAGGGTAATGGGGCTGGGACGATGAACCCCGACCAGGTACCTCCAAAAACTGGGGGAGGAAGGACCTGGAAAGGTCCGTTTACCCAGGAAAGACGGTGGTATGGGTTTACGGCAGGCTGGAGAGCCTTAGTCGCACCAGACCAGGGAAATAGAAGGGGATGACGCCTCCTGGACCCTGGTGGCAAGAACAAGAGGTTACCGAAGACGTCGAGGGCCGAAAAGGGCCCAGGCGAATGAGAGTAGCAAGAAGTGTAGGGTAGGCGCCAATCGCTCCAGGGCGATGCCCAGTCATCACGGCGGACGAGGCTAAGTGCTCGGACGTCTTGAAGGCGATGAGGAGTGACGTCAAGCCTGTGAACTCGGCGCCGACGTACGTCGAATAAGACGTACCCGGATGGGCGAGATGATCCTCGAGCTCAAGCGGGCGTCTCTGCGGGCGCCGCCTAAGAAGTTGACGGAGAAGTCCTAGGCGAGACGGTCAAGGTGAGGGCACTCACGACGGAGGTGAATCTTAGGGTTAAAGACCTGGACGAGATCACCGAAGTCGAAGAGCTCTTCACGGCACCACAGCCGTTCGGCTACGGAAAGGTCCGGCAGGGACACAGGTAGCATTGGTTCGGCTATCTGCAGCGGACGCCTCCAAGGTAGTCAAATTAGGGAGCGTCAAGGTGCGATGGTCGGTATGCCCTGTGGGCATATACGAGCAACCCGAAGTTTGCTTCAAGTGCCTGGAACCGGGGCACAAGCAATGGACTGCAAAGGCCCTGACAGAAGCAATCTCTGCCGACTCTGCGGATTGAGGACATAAGGCACAATGCTGCACGAACCCTCCTAATTGTTTGTTGATTTGTTCCAGCAAAGCTGTGAACAGCAAGCACCCCATGGGGGGGTTCGATGTGCCCGGCGTCACAGTGCAGGTAACGCAGCTGGCTTGCTCGGCCCTCGCCTGAGTGTTTGGTGTGCGCAGGTTTAGAGTAAACGGCGGAACTCGTGTTGTTCGTGTGCCTACGTTCTCGCAGCAATACTTGGACCACATGCTTGCCACATATGGTCTGGATACTACCCCGGACAACCTAGTTCGGAGGATGTGTAAAGACGAAGTTGGCTGGAACGCCGTTTTATCGGCTATCGCCCAAATCGTCTCGGAGCTACGCAGAAGGTGGCGCGTGAACTCAAGGATGGCTAGTTCAGGCGCAAATGAGATGGTCCAAGGGTTCGAGTCGACTTCGGCGGGTCATACCGGTGGTCATGCCCTGTGGTCGAACTCTATCCTCGTCAAAGGCTGGGCAGGCGTGGGCACTGCGTCGGCAAGTCCATCTGTGTATTGGCGAATGGACCCTGTCGCAGAGAGTGTTGACTTGAGGGTGCACGCGGCATCATCATTCTTGATACCAGTCGTGCAGAGGAAGCAGGCGCGAAGTCGACCTTCCCACCTTCTGAGGACATAGGGCATGGTAAGGCCACCTGGAAAGCTGGCAATGCGCTGGCACGATACCATGGGGTTCTTCTAAAAAAGCAAGGCACGATGTTCGAGTCTGCAAAGGCACGCAGCTACCCTCAAGGGTGCGTTGCAGCACTGGCCCACCTTTGAAGCATTACTTACTGGTTGTACCGAAGGGACTATGGAGCTTGGCGGCAATGGAAACGGTTTAGCGGGTCGGGATGTAGTCCTGCCTCCCTCGTTTGCTGTTGAGGTGGTCCCTAACCCCGCACACTTCCTGGACAACCCAGGATGTCTGTTGAGCAGATTCACCTCCATTGCTTAAGAAGAAAAAATACATACGTCACCTCAATTCATTGAGCTGAGGTATTTGTCGATTTAACTCCATGGGTTTTCGAGCCTTCTTCAAAAAGTTTGTTTTTGGAGTGAACATGCCTTACGTATACTTAGTATACGAAAAAGGAAAAAATTAATAAATTATAAATAAATACTAAATTATGTTTTGATCAATCAGAATTTCTCCAATGTGCAACAGCTAGTAACTAGCAAGATCTTGGTGCCCAGTAAAATTTTCTCGTGTGTTTCTGAATTTGATTAGTGTTAGTGTTTCAAAATGCGTGTTATTGAGAAGAACAACAAGAGAAAGTTGATTTTCCTTCACAGAACAATACACAATCGCTCGGCGTCGGTAGCAGAATCATGGCGTCAGTGTCGTTCCGAGTAGCGGCCGTTGGAGGATGATTGCTGGAGAAATTCATTCACTAATATGGCGCCTTTAACCAGCCGACAACAGCCAGCAAAAGAGAAATTTTCCGGTCAGATTTTTTTTGCATTATTTCTGTTAGTGATTGGAAATGATATCGGTCCTTTTCAGGACCACCATTTTATATAAGAGAAGGTTGATCCGAGATGTATTTTCTTCAAAGTGCAAAACAAAATCGCTTGGCGACGGCACAAAGTTTTTAACACTAGCAGAATAACAAGCGCGCGCGCGTCGGAGAAAGACCAAGCATGAAAATTCCTTCGAAATATGAATCATCTTTGATGGCATCTGTTCGATTGTGGTAGTCGTTCCACTCATTGGGATAAACCCGTAAAATCTTATGTGATTTGAAGATGATCATTAATTTCTTTAATGTAGACAGCTACTGTGCCACGTTTTTTTACATCACTACTATCATCGAGAAAAATCTGAAGCAGGCGGCTTTTTCACTTACCGTGAGACCAAAAATCTGTTCAGCACCGAAACTGTGGTTAAAAGGGGTTAAGAAAATTTGTCTTATCCTGTTAGAAATTATTTGTCTTATCCTGTTCAGACACTTGACAGTAGGTAGGCTTTAAAATTTAAACAACAAAATTAAAACCAAATCACCACCTACCAAACGCGGGAGTTTCTGCCGCCTTTTTGCAGTAGAGCATAATTGTCAAAAGTAAATGTATTCTAATTGCTAATTGAAAATGATTACATAAGATAACTGGTGCGTATTAAACTATTTACAGTGGTAGTTTAGTCAATCAGTCTGCTGCAATTGAAATATTTAGTTTGAAAATAGCTGTATGGATTTTGATCCTTTGATTCGAAATCCGTCCACGGTGGACGGATTTCAATTTAGGAGTACCTAGTTGACACAAATCATTATTTTATCATGTTATTCGAAGTTTTTAATGTGTAAATGTAAAGCACTTCAAAAGTAGAAGCCATCATGACCTTGTGTCAATGACAAACGTTTCATTTGCATTCGATTCCTAATTTTTTCTTTTTTTTGACTTTCTCGTATACTAAGGTGCATAAGTGTACGGATTCTTCTATGAGAACTTTCTCACTTCACCATGCTCCGCGCGAAGCTATCGCTACTTTGCTACCTACTGGAGGAGGTTTTTTTGGGGCACATGATGTCATGAACAACGGATATGCAGTGGAGGTTTGCAATCGGATTCTGATGGTTTTTCCGCAAACGTGATCTTTAATGACCTTGTCATTAGGGTATATCAAGCCTATCTTAATAATATACTATATACCTACAAATACAAATATCTTGAAAGTAGGAGGTTGTGGGTCTGAATCTAACCAAGACACGTGAATTCTTTTTCGCGCAGCCAAGATATTTAACCAACAAAAGTTGTTCTTTTCGTGAGCCGAATCGCCGAATAATAATATGGAATTCAAAAATATTTTTGGAATTATTAAAATCACTTTCGCTTCGTTCACGTCATTAGAATAAAATAGATACGTGAAAGGCAAAAAATAACCACAAAAATATGAGAGGCAAAATAGACAAGGCAATATACAAGGCATCGATATTACTAAAAGTGCTGTCCAGCATTAGAGAGGATGCTTATAATTTTCTTGGAAGATACACCACAACTTATCTGATTCCAAATGAAATGATGCTAGTGTGCCCAAAATATCCAACGAGAAGGAAAGGGTTACCCGGAATAGCCCAATCCTCACGTAAATTGATGTGCACTACCGTTATTGCATCCTGGTAAAACAAAATGTTGATCGGCATTATTACTATAGCTGTACACGAGGTACAGAGATTGCCGTTTAAGGGATGCAAAACCCAATTGGTCGAATGAAGCCCCGACCGACAGCCACAGAAAATATCTAAAATATCCTGAGCGAAACAAACCCAGCTTACACAATCATCAGCGCCAAACAGTTACTGTGGATGTGGCTGGACGGTGTGCTGCGGGTGGCTCATCAGACCTGATTCGCTGGATTCGCAGCCATCGTTCCCTGCTAGTTTTCCACCTGGAAAGTAATCGAAACGAAAGTTTTCATTATCTCCAAATTTACGTTATTTCAAGAATTTCATAATTAAATTTTCGCTGTGTTCGGTTCACTCGCCCGCTCCGGTCGCCGGTAGTTTTGATAGTGCTTCCCACATTTGCGCTGCCACCGTTCACCGGATAGCTATATCTAACCTGCTGTGTGTTGCTTGTGCTGGTATAGTACGTTCACACTAGGCATTTTCAAATTATTTACAAGAAAATATCATCAAGATAGCGCAATGTCATGGAGCAAGCATGTAGTCTGAGCATAGCATTCGCGATGTTAGCGCCTCTATTTTAGAATACAGGTAAAAGCGGTTCTTGTTTTGTTGGTTTGCCGCTCTGTTTCGAGCGCACCTACGGCCAGTGAGAATTGAATGGGTTTCGAATCTCTACATGTTGGTCGTACAAAAAGCTTGGGGGGCGGCAATTAAGTACGTCGCGTTGGGTCTCATATTCTTCAACAATTTTGTCCACTTTTCTCCCGGGTTTTCAGAAACTTTTTATACGATAGCTACAATATCACTGAGGCTCTGTTGAATATTATTTTTGGAATAATTTTTTTCTTGTACCCCACCAAGTATTGTATCCAACCCTTAGACATCGAAACGATATAAAACCAAGGATTTATTAGATTCAAAAATTTTACGAAGCGATGCAAAATAATGAGTCCCATGGTGGCTGGAGATTCACGACAATATGTTTTAATGATCCATTATATATTAGGTCCTAAGCCCTGGTAAAGAAGGAAGGTTGCGATGGCTGTTATTCATGGCCATCGCAAAGCAAAATGGATAAACCCCAACGCCAAGGTGTCATGCGACCCGTGCCGAGGGGCTGAATAGTTGAGGGGGTTCTAAACATGCTCAACCGCGAACGGAGCCCTACTGGGTACCAGGCGAACACCCCAGTAAGCAGCTCTTACTGCACCTACGGCAGGCACTGGTGCAGCGGACATTTATTTCCCTAGCTACTCGTGGGACCAAAAATGAGTACAAATTCTACAAACAACCCTCAAGGTGACGACTGCCTCTCTCAGTCGTGTGAGAGCGAAGTGGAGAATACTCTGAGTCAGCTTGGCCTCACCGAAGACCAGCTACTCAGTAGTTCGCAGGAGAAGATGGAAATATCCTGCCCCTCAACGCCTATCTCCCGGAGCAGCACATGTTTCGACAAAGCTGATCCAGATCTACAACCCCCCTCATCGACCGACTCCAACCTGCTGGACAAGGAGAGATAACGAAGATGATGGTATGGGGATCGTCATCAACCCCTCAAAAATCTTTAGAAAGTAGCAAAGGATCCGCGAAGATAACAAGGGTTCTACGGAAGCTGGCAAAGTGCTCCGAGAAAGAAAATCCCCACACTCACACGCTCGCAGAGGAAGCAGCTTAGAATCCCTCTCGGGAGAAGGAAAAGACCGGAATGAGGCCTTGTCCATAATCCTGAATAAGGAGAGCAGAGCCCACTTCCTCAAAAAACGCTCGAGAAACGACCTGAGCAAATCCGCCACAGAGGACCCCAAACAAAAAAGGGTGAAGCACCATCTGGATCCGAGAGAGAGCGCCCAACAGTCCTCAGAACCGCGCGCCTCAGACAAACGTGTCTGAACAACAAAACCCACCGCATGAGGAAAACAGCTGGTATCAGCTACAGTGATATGGCCAAAAGCGTGAAGGTCGGGATAATACCCAAAGACTTTCCCCACCGTCCAACTCACCACAGCCCAGCTAGACTCTTCTACAAGAAACACTCCTGCTCAGAGTAGTTCAACAGCAGAAACGAGCCAATAAAACCTAAATTCAACAACCTCATCTACTATGTCCGGTTACATGGTTCCTAATCTGTAAGGATCAAGAGACTGCTGAGTGGTTGTAAAGAGAACATTATCCCCATCCATGAAACCCTAGGAAGGTGCAGAGCTGATGGCAATGGACGAAGTGGCGATTCCACGTCCAGAGATGATCCGAGCATTCTTCCCACAAAGCTCCAGCTATGATGACGACCGAATAAAAGCCCTCATAGAAAAGCCAAAATGACATCACAACAACTAATTATACTGGTGAAACGATCCATTCTGAAAGATATTCATGTTGAATCGGATCTTCACAGTAGAGGGTGCGTCGATGGAAAAGTTGAAGAGTCCAACACACCCTCAACTACCGATTTGGTGAAATCCAACCAAGGAAGATTACAGATCGTAACTGACTGCTGCTACCGCCAATCCGACTGGAAGGCTGACCCAAGAGCAATCTGAGGGAGGCCTCCTGTTCAAGGAGGTTCGGCTAACTGGAAGGCCGACCCAAGAGAAATCTGAGGAAGCCTCCGGTTCGGGCGAGGGATTAGTAAATCTCACCCCAAAGCACCATAAAGGCTAGTCTGTCCGCCTCTAAAGGAAAAGCTCGAAGCTTACATGCGACCCCTGCTCTAGTGGTACCAAACCAAAGGTATCTAAACAGGACAAAAGGGGGTGCAAAAGCGACAGTTTGACCACAGAGGCGAAACTGGCGGTGCCAGGTTGCTACAGGGAAGAGAGAAAACCCAAATTGTAATATCAAACGACATCCTGATGATCCGCAATATCCAAAGCCGGACAGTCGTCGTCCGGAAAAAGCGGGAACCCCGGAAATGGCGACTAAAGTTCTGCAAGTGAACCTCCACTCATGCTGAGAGCGCCACGGGTGTGCTCTGTCGGAGGTTCACCAAAGAGAATTTAACCGTGGCCCTCATTCCAAGAGCCATGGGTCAATAAATCCAGAATACAAGGTATTCCACAACACTCATGTAAGTTGGTATATGATGACACAGCCAGCTTTCTCCTAGAGCGGCTATTTTATTACATAACAACTGTAAATACTTTCCAATTTCAGAATTCATAAAAAGGACATCGTAGCGGTCCAGATGGAGGTACCTTCCGCCAGAGGGAGTAGAGATCTTGAGTGGTCTCGGCATACTTCCCAGGTGACGTGGACGAAATCCCTTCTCCAGAAATAAGCTGCGCTCCGTAGCCTACAGCCACCGACACAACATCCCCTTCGTCATAGGGGTGCGACGCAAATGCACATCCACACCGTATGGGAAGTACCAATATAAACACCAGAGGTGAGTACCTGGCCTTACAGTTTCTCTCTTCCAAGAACATTTGACATTTGTAATGTTGGTGACAAGCCCACGTTTGAAAACTCCATTCGTCAGGAAGTTTTGGACTTGACTTATGTAGTCGGTCTATCTCTGATAAAATAAAAACTGGCATGTTTCTGAAGAAATATCAATGCTCAGACCATAAACACATCATCTTCAGAATGGGAAGGGGTCTAACGATGGAAAAACGTTTAAAGATCCTAAGAAAACTGATTGCGAGAATCCTCACTCAGCTATCCTACGATCCGAAGAGAAGCATCATAGAAAGTCACATCAAGTCCATAACACAATTTGGAAAATGCGTCCAAATCCATTAAAAACAAAACTTTAACGCCTACCAAAGAGAGCTGTCCAACTAAATCAACTAGTTCGGAGTAGAGACGTTCACATGGTGGAATAAAACTCTTGAGAAGCTTAGTGAAAGACTGGCGCGTAGGGGAGTTCAACCGTGCTAAGCGAACTGGCGATTGGAGCCTATACAGAAAGGCCCTGACGAACTGACAACAAAGAGAAACATAAGGTCAGCCAAACGGAAATCGTGGATTCAATGAATGTGTGAAAGCATAGAGAATACACCCGTAGCGGCCAGACTCCAAAAACTCTTTCAAAAGACCACTCCAATGCTGTGGGTAGCCTCCGAAAAGACGGATGGATTTCGCTCACTGTAGAGCCTAGCGATACACTGAGCGAATTGTTAAAGATCCACTTCCTTGATTCAATCACTGAGTCGAGCATCGGCGACCAAGGCAGCACTGGAATTGCTAACTCAGATCCACAAGAGATCCAATACATGGGTTTCTGGATCTAAAAAGGCGCAATAAAGGTTGCAAAGGAAGCTTTCACTCGGGCCAGGGTTGAGAGGTTTGTGAGATCTTTCGATCCATTTAAGTCTCCTGGCATGGATGGAATATTCCAAAGCGTTGATTCAAAAAGAGGAGAAAACACTGGTTCCACCTTGGTTGAGATCTTTAAGGCGAGTCTGATTTTGCAGGGCACATACCTAACGATCAATGGCGTCAAATCCGGGCTGCTCTTCATTCCGAAGGCAGGCAAGAGAGATAAAACCAACCCCAAAAAGCATTCTCAAGGCCGATAAGTTTATCCTCTGTAATGCTCCAAAATTATGGAAAAGGTACTATGCGAGTACATAAATCACAAATTTATGAAAGCAATGCCTTTGTCAAAAACCAATTCGCTTATCAAAGTGGAAAATCTACGATCTCGGCACTACATACGGTAGTTCAAAAATCGAAAAACACTTTAATGCAAAAGAAATTGCTCTTGTAGCATTTCTTGATATTGAGGGCGCATTCGATAACGCTTCTTATTCGTCTATAGGGTCAGCAATGTTGAGGAGAAAATTCGACCCATGCACATTTATTACCTGGGTACATGCTATGCTAGCTAATCGGAAAAATCTCCTCTGAGCTTAGCGGTTCCTTATACATCACTGTTAAAGCAACAAGGGGTGTCTCGCAAGGCGGAGTGCTTTCTCCTTGTTGTTGTGGTCACTGGTGGTGGATGAGCTTCTAGACAGCTTAGAGAGAAGAGGCTTGAAGTGGTTGGATATGCTGATGACGTTGTCATTATTGTACCAATGAGGCAAATTCGAAAGTGTTATCGTGGAAAGAATGCAATCTGCCTAAATCACACTTTTTCCTGGTGTCAAAAGTATCAACTAGGCATAAATCCTGCAAACTCTCCATTATCCCTTTCACCAAACGGAGAAAGGTACAACTGAAACCCTTCTTGAATCAAACACAATTAGTTTATTCAAGTGAAGTAAAATATCTAGGTGTCATACTCGACGCAAAGCTTAATTGGAACTCTCATCTCCAATCAGTTGTGCAGAAAGGTCTCAATACACTTTGGGTTTGTTCAAAAACCCTTGGTAAAAGATGGGGCCTAAAACCAAGTATGATCATGTGGATATATAAACCATTGTCCGTCCCAGGACAACTTACGCTTCCCTTGTTTGGTGGCCTAAACTAATGAGGCTGCTGCAAGGGCTAAGTTCAACAAAAATCCAACGCACCGCTTGCATAGCCATCACTGGTGCAGTTCGTGGCACACCACTTTGGCCCTAGACGCAATGCTTCACCTGCCCCGGTTAGATCAATTCATAAAGCTGGAAGCGGAAAAAAGTGCTCTAAGGTTAAAGAGAACAAAAACACTGCTGTCGGGAGACCTTACGGGTCACCTCAGCATATTAAATGAATTTGCCATAAATCCCGCAATAGGAATTTGTAGTGACTGGATGGAAACGGTAGTCAATTATGACTTACCTTACGATGTGTTCATTCCTTCCCGCCAGGAGTGGGAAGGAGGTGGACCCAGCGTTCCAACAGGCTCTATAAATTTCTTCACAGATGGTTCGAAAATGAATAATCTATGGCCCTACAACAAAAATTTCTGTCCACTTAGGACAGTGGCCCACAGTATTTCAGGCGGAAATATATGCAATATTAGAATGCGTGTTATTATGCCTGAGGAGAAAGTATAGATTTGCAAAAATATGTATTTTCTCTGACAGCCAAGCGGCACTTAAGTCGCTTAATAACTACACTTGTAACTCAAAGCTAGTGTGGGAATGCATTCTGGCTTTGAAAAACTTATCCATACGCAATCGAGTCTACCTATATTGGATCCCAGGACATACGGGTCTAGAGGGAAACGAGATTGCTGATGAGCTAGCCAGGAATGGATCTAATGAAAGGTTCATTGGCCCTGAGCCCTCACATCAAACTGGAATGCACTTCCCCATACGAGCCAATCCAAAAGGCTCGTAACGATTAACCCCAAGAAAACCCAACAACTATTAGGTCTCAACAAAGGGATCTCAACATCTACACCGGTCTAATAACTGGACACTGCCCCTGCAGATACCATCTACAAAAGATCGGAGCAATCCAAACCTCAAATTGCCGCTTCTGTGACGAGGAGAGAGAAACATCAGAACACATCCTCTGCTATTGCAGTGCACTCACCCAACGTAGGTTCAAAGTTCTCAGCAAGCCCTTTTAGGGCCTGCTGACATATGGATCTTATCCCCCAAGGACGTGGTTGGCTTCATAAAGCTAGTCTCGCCAGAATGGGGGAGTCACATACTGTAACTCAGGATCTCTATTCATCAATAATAGATGGTCTTGAGTTCAGTCGATACCAAGGTATCTCAGTGACAAACATGTTACTGAGATAACTTGCGTATTTCACAACAAAAGGGTATATCACAATAGTCCTAAAATCTGGACGCGGTGATCTTTCCCCGACAAAAGAGAAAAAAAAAAGGCGCGTACCCCATACGCCACCGTATGGGCTACAGATCCTGCGACTGACGAGGGTGTGGTGGAGGGCTGGGAATCGAACCTTACATGACCATTTCCTTGTAAAGGCGAACGATGTAGCCAACTACGCTACGGAACCCCCCTCATTTAAATTTTTGTATGTCTAAAAAATATTAAACGAAAAAAATACTAAATTTGAAACATAAAGTTGCCATCCAACTATCAACAAGACACCCACATGGTGCGCCATCGGTTCCTAATATGATGGCGTTTTCGAAGGTAAACAATATAAACTTTTCAAAATTTCAATGAAAAAAATGTATGTACATCATATGGTTCATATTACTCACATCAGAACCCCACAAAAAAACTCTAAAAAATCGAATTTCAAGATAAATTATAAATTTAACCAATCTTTGAATAGTCTAAGTTTGAGATCCTCGAGGAATAGTTTTCATTATTTGAATGTAGTAAAACATGTCGTACTCATAATTTGAAACTAGCTTGAAGTGCCAAAACTTGAAACTTGATAGAGTGCCAAATTTGTGACGATTTAGCTCAAACGGGACTGTAGGATCATAGTAATCGATGCTTTTATAATTGTCAATTGTTATTCGTCAATAAATCATAATCAATCTGATCGCCAAGCAGAAAGGACGCGTTTCTACAATTGGCGACGAGGATAAATTTTCAAGCCTCAAGCTTAACGAGTAGAATGGCTTGACCAATGGTAGGTAAAACCAAAATATGGAAAACGGATCCCAAGAATTTTCCTAGACACGATGCTTAATTTTGTTCCTCTTGGGGATGACTTCTTTTAGTTTAGTAACCTAGAAAGACATATTTTGAGTTGTAGTTCTTAGGGATGAAGTTCACATTATGAATTAGTTTCTAATGGCATCCCGGAAATACAGAAAAGCTCAACATATTTATCTTTCTAGTAACTTGAAACTAATAGAACCCGAAGTGCAGATGTGAGACCAATTCATAGAATGTATCAATAGATAAACCTAATTGATTCTCAAGGCGAGAATAAGCTAAGAAAAGTAAGGTTTACTTGTTAAAAATGATGACTTTCTAATTGCAAGGCGGAAGATTGTAATCTGAGCTATATTCTGGAACCCTAAAGATTTGGATAACAAGAAATAGTGGAAGACTACAATCTGAGCTTAAGTTTCGAAACCCGGAAAACCGGGATGGCTTTCGGAAACTTAGTAAAGCGCTGCTGCTTGTTGAAACTGGTAATAGAAGATGGCAGCTTGAGCTGTTTCTGTGAGGATCCGTTGGGAAAATGAAAGAGAGTCTTCCATGTAGCGAAGCCCAATTGGATTGGGATGATCTTCGCACTTATTTTATACAGGTTAATCAAATCGTACCGCCATTTGTGGAGGAGACTGAAAGCTGTAATGCCCTCCGGTGGGAAAAATGGAGAGAACACTTTGATGCTTATCTGCTATGGAAAAATGTCGAAGAGCACGAAGAGAAATTTAGAACTCTGATGCCTTTTGGGGGACCTGATGTCAGGAATATCATTAGCAAGATTGTGGTAGATGACGGACATATCATCAATAATCGTCACCGTGCAGCACTAGTAGTTTTGGAAAAATATTTTGTTCCTCGTGTCTCTAAGGCTTACGAAAGACAGAAGTTCCGGAAAATGGTTCCAGTCACGAAGGAAAAGCTGGATGCGTCTGTTGTGAAGCTTCGTCAACAAGCCGCCAACTGCAATTGTGGAAATCAAACTGAAAGCATAATCGTCGATCAAATTATCACCACAACATAAAATCCAGAGCTGAGAAAGAAATGTTTAGAGAAAGACCGATTACTTGACGAAGTACTGGCAATCGGTCGTTCACTCGAATCGGTTGCAATGCAACTTACCGTGTGGGACCAAAATGAAACCAAACTCAAACTCAACGATGTGCAAAATGACTCTGGAAATTCAGTTCTTGAAGTCAAGACATTCAAGAAGTATCCCAAGAATCCTCGATGTTTCAAATGCGACGGTCGTCACCTATCATCGCTTCCGCTGTGTCCCGCAAGAAATCAAAAATGCAAGAGTTGCAAACAAACAGGACATTTCGCTAGATGCTGTTTCCTGCGAAAGAAGAAGACTGAAGTAACCGGGGAACAACATAAGAAATACAAGCGAATCATTCGACAAGTTGAAGACTCGTCTGCGCAAGAAAAAGCAACTAATGATGAATCGGATGTCTTCAATTTGTTCCATCTTGGATCAAAGCGATCAGTCAACGTTAAAGTAGGAGGTGTACCAATCCCATTCATAATCGATACTGGCGCGGACGAGGACATTTTGAGCGAGAGCGATTGGCGTATGTTGAAACATGTCGGATTTGGAGCGAATGCAGTTCGGAAAGGAAGTTCAAAAGTTTTCAAGGCATACGGTTCAAACATTCCACTAACCATCCTTGGAGAAGTAGAGACGGATGTGAACATTAACGGCAGGACTTCTGAAACAAATTTTCTATGTCATACTTGACGGAAAATGCTCACTATTATCCGGAAATACTGCCGTCAAGTTAGGTTTGATCAAGTATCTCAATATTGTCGAGAAAAACAGTTTCCCATGCATTAAAGGTATAAATAACTAATTAGTATTTGAATACATCATAGATATAAATCATTAAATAAACTACACTGAATTCTGTTTTTACACGATTTATATTTTCTCAATTTTCCACTCATCCTAAATTTTTAACGTATATCAATTATCATGTGATTTTTCTTTGATTTATCCTGGATTTTTTGCAACATGTTGCGAAGTGTTTGGTGGTAAATTGAAGTCACACGATCAAAAACCTAGCGAAAAAAAATTGTGTAAAAACAAAATCCTGTGTATACAATTACGAAGTATCCTAACATAAACATTGTGTAACGTTCATTAGGAATCGAGGCTAACATTAAAAATAATAAAGCTGTACCTCCGGTTCGTCAGAGTTTAAGGCGCATCCCTTTTCCCCTTGAAGAACTAACTTTGAATAAATTAAAAGAACTTGAACAATCAGGAATCTATTTATAAGGATAACTATGGTTCTGGTATCAAATCTTAAATCTATCCATACATTAAATAATAGTATATTAATATATAACATTTACAGATAATTCAAAAATTGAAGATGGATCATCAGCCAGCCATAAACGGGATAATGAGGAAGAGGAAATCATTCAAGATAAACAAAGGCGTAAGCGGAAACCAGCATATTTATCAGATTACCACTTGAACTAGTTTAATCAAAATAAATACTTATTTAAAAATTAAATTAAAACAAGGGAAAGATTGTAGGATCATAGTAATCGATGCTTTTATAATTGTCAATTGTTATTCGTCAATAAATCATAATCAATCTGATCGCCAAGCAGAAAGGACGCGTTTCTACAAGTTTCCAAATCCCCTTTAAATTGTTATGTAGTCGGTACGTAAGTCATTCAGCGCTGAACCTAGTTTACTCGAGACTGTCAGCCATTGCGCTCCAATAAGCCCCACACAGAGATTGCATGCGGTAGAATATCCCGCTATAGAAACGTTTACGATAGATCGTTCTTAGATCCTAGCAACATTTCCGCTGTAGAGCCGGTTTGATCTTCTTGATAGCTCGGTTGATTGTGTTCCACGCATTTTGATCGCGGTATTTTTAGCGCACGATGATTAGCTGCGTACTTAATACCAGTTTTGATGCTTACCGTACCAAGATTTTTTTCAAACTTTATTAGGGTGTTTTTGTACAATTTAAGAACTAAGAACAAAATTTAAACCTCGATTATATGAAATCCATTTACCTAAATCTGAATATTATCATCGTGAAACGGCGTGGCGCTTTTATTTTTTATTTTTTTTTTCGTTTATCGTAACATAAGGCTACAAGCCGCTACAAGCATGGTATCATTTTCTACCGTAAGTAATAAACAAGTACGTTATTCAGACCATGTGTTACCTCAAGTTATTATAATTGATGTAGTTTCGTTTTCGATGCCTTCGCATAGGGTTAATTCTTGAAGATAAATAGTAGAGCTTTTGCGATAGAGTAGTTTTGAATAATGTAACGTATGGTCTATACTTTGAAAGTTAGGAACCTTATGAAGATAAGAAACTCTAGAATATCCATAGTCAAATTAAAAACGTATTTGATGCAAGCATTCCGAACACACATAATTCCACCAATTGAAGAAATCAAGGCATTAAAATGAATGAAATCAGCATAATAAAATGAGATAATATTTACGATTTTAAACAGTTTTAATTTTATTGTAGAACTAAAATGTCTAGTTGTCAAATTAAGCCTTTCAAGTGAACCTACCACATTGAACGGTGATATGTTCGTCCCAGCCATAGGCGTCTAGAATCCTTGTGTAGGGAGGGGGGTTGATATAAGGCATTGCGCACATGGTCTGCAAAAGAAATTGACTAAGTTTATCGCTCATGCGTCCTGGAAATCGAAAAAATATATTTTGGCCATAACTCCGAAGCCCATAGTCCGATTCGCCCAATTTTCAATACGAATTCTGCGTCGAATGCAGCTTGTTTCGAGCAAATCAGTTAAGGATAAGTGCCTAAAAAATGAGTGATTGCGCACACACATACACACATCTGGAGGTCTACGGCGAACCTATCGAAGAGGTGGAGTTGACTGCAGCCCACTCGATCGCAATTGTGGAGGAGTGGATGAGTTCCAGGAAGTTAGAACTGGCTCATCACAAGACTGAGGTGGTTGTTGTTAACAACCGAAAGTCGGAACAACCAAGGGCTCCATACGCCTGTCACTGGCGAACAAAGCTCGTGTACTCTGCATCGAAGCTTAGAACCGGTGCAATCGTTAATGCGAACATATTTATATTCGGTTAGTTACTGCAAATAAATTATTTTTCGAGTCCCTACAACCAAGCAGGTATCTCAAGCATACTACATCGTTACATTGCTGCATGATTGAGTGTTTGATTTTGATAAAATATCGAAAACAAAAGTGTGCAAAAAAAATTGCCTAGAAAAGGTGGTAGAGAATTAACACTGTTGTTTACATTTTAGAACCAAATCCAGATGTCGCACATGTCGGGGTAGGGCTCCAGTGCTCCACCTTCTCCCCCTGGGAGCAACAAGCGGTGATAAGGGAAGGCAACTGCGCTGTCACCTCTGAACGCTTCATCAAACTCTTGGGGGTAATGATCGACGATAAGCTCACCTTTGGTAGCCACTTCAATTACGCCTGCAAGCGTGCCTCCACAGCTATAGTGGCATTGTCCCGGATGATGTCCAATAGCTCTGCGGTTTATGCCAGCAAGCGCAAGTTTCTGGCTAGTGTCGCTCTGTCCATACTGAGGTATAGGGGGCCAGCTTGAGGCACGGCCCTGCGTATTAACTGCTACAGAACGAAGTTAGAAAGTACGTATACGTATGTGCCTAAGAGTTGCGAACACGTACCGTACCGTGTCGCACGATGCACTTTGCGGTATGATGCCTATTGATATCGTTATCGGTGCGCTTCACAAGAGGGATCCGTAGGACTGTCAGGTGGGCCTCAATGGTCAAATGGCAGCGTGCGTGGGACAGTTCCACTAAGGGTAGATGGACACATAGGTTGATACCGGAGATAGGTACGTGGGTCAAGAGGCGCTCACTTTCCACCTGACCCAGATCCTTACAGGCCATGGTTGCTTCAGACAGTATCTACACCGGAACACGTGTTGTTCGTGTGCCCACGTTTTCACACAATGCGTGACCACATGCTTGCCACATGTCGTCTGGAAACTACCCCGGACAACCTAGTCCGGAGGATGTGCAAAGATGAAGTTGGCTGGAACGCCGTTTTATCGGCTATCGTCCAAATCGTCTCGGAGCTACACAGAAGGTGGCACGTGGATTCGAGTAATGGCTAGTTCAGGCGCAAATAAGAGATGGTCCAAGGGTTCGGAGTTGGCTTCATGGGTCATACCGGTGCCCTGTGGTCGAAATTGATCCTTTTATCGAACAAGTGGCCGCGCGAAAAACAACATGGTATCGTCGCTCTCGCGGCGTCGGTCAACCGGGCGGGTTCCGAGCCCGAGGACGGAAAGGGGTCCTTGTCAAGGCTGGGGCAGGGGTAGTAACTCTCCGCTTTTTGGAGCGGCCCCCAGGGAGCTCATGCCCTGGAGACTGTCTCCCCCGTTTTTGTGTCTGCTCCGTTGGAGCAGTCACCCCCGACGTGCCCGCGAATATTTGCGCCTCAGTCTGGGTAGACTTTGGCACCAGCGTCTTCGCTGGCACGCCCTCGGTCGATTCGACTTTGCCCAAGTCCGTGAATCCTTGGGCCTCAGTCTGGGTAATACTCGACTCCACGGATTTCACGGGTTTACACTTGGCCGTCCCGACCGCCCTCTCCAGCTTGGCGTCCAACATCGACTTTCGTAGTTTCAGCAAGCTCCTCTTGAGATCCTTACTGATATTATGCTTCGATGACGCAAAGTCGATGATGGCGTCCAGCTATTCCGTCGCCACCTCGAAGGCCGAAAGCCCATCGCGTTTGCGGTTCATCGCCTTCACAAGCCATGGGCCGTCTATAACCTCTACCGGCGTAGCCTGGGAGATGGTTAAGTGACCCACACTGGCGCTGCGCACCGAGCTGCCGACTATTGCTTCTGGCCTCCTAGGCGGAGACCTGAACAACCCACCTCTTGCGAAGGGGTTGTCGCCTACACTACTACCACTAATTGAAGAATTGACTTGTTTTTCCATTTTGATACCACGAGTTGCTCGGGAAAAGAGGTCCACCACGCCAGAGGGTGCCCAGGTACCCACAGGCTCCGTTAAAGGCCTAGCTGCTGAATCTGCTGCAAATCTGCTGAAGAAAGAAGAAGGAAGTGCTTCGGGTATGTAGGGCACCGCCAGTGCGGACGTCATCCACCACCGGAACTGTCGGACCACCTTTGCAACCCGAAGACGAAGTCGGCGCAATGCGCGAAAGCGTCTCCTACGATAGCCGGCGGTAGTCGGGGCACCATCAGTGCGAAAGTTTCCTTCACCGGAACTGGTGGACCACCCTCGACGCCGAGGGTAGTCAGGAGGATTCGAGTTAGGAAGTTTGTGGGGCAATCGCCGAGGGATCAAGACAACATAGCAGTGGATCTCAGCAAGCCAGTCGGCAAACTAACTCAAGCTAGGAGTCGGAATTTTAGAAGAAGTGCATGAGCTCTTCTTAATATATGCCGAGTTACTGCTGTTCTGGATTATAACTCAATTTGATGAGGTAATAACGAGACACTGAAGACCAGCATAACTTTAATCTGAAAATACTTGTCGTAAAGTTATAATCAAATTGTGGAATTAAAGAAAAAATATTTAACGTATGATGTAGATTTGATTGATACTAAGTATCGTATGCGAACAAGTGATTAGCGAAGCTCAGGAAAATATGGAGCAGAACGATATGCGGAGGATTTATGAGTCTGTCAATGGCGCGCGGAGAAAGACAGCGCCATCTCCCGTCATGTGCAACGACCAACAAGGGAATCTGCTGACAGATAAAACCGAAGTGGCTGCCTGGTGGAAGCAACACTTCGAGACTTTGTTGAATGGTGGAAGTGACGGTGCATCGGTGAACAGATGAAATCTCGCATAACTTTTCAAAAGGACCTAAGTAACATTTTTTTCAGGAATTAATTTGAATACTGCAATCGAAAGCTTTCATGTTTTTCTGTTGATTGCGCTATTCAAATTAATTCATGAAAAAAATGTTACTTAGGTCCTTTTGAAAAGTTAAGCGAGAAATATTAGCGACGATGAACAAGCTGTGGAGTCGCCTACACTAGATGAGGTTGAAAAAGCTGTTAAGGGACCGTACACACTACACATATTACGTAAGCACTTTGGGGAAGGGTGGGGGTGTGTCGGTCAACATCTTACGCACCATATAAATAAAAAATCATTTGCATGAAAAAAATATTACATGGAGAGAGGGGGATTGAAAAACCCAGAAAAAATGCTTACGTAATAAGTGTACGGCCCCCAAAGAGCTGGAAAATAATAGGGCTGCGCGGAAGGACCAGCTCCCGGCTGAACTTCTCAATTATGGCATTGAGCAGCTTTATGAAGGAAGTTCTGCACCATATTATGTCGAAAATATGGGAAGACGATGAGATGCCTGCTAGCTGGTTGGACGGCCTCATTTGCCCTTTCTTTAAGAAATGGCACATACTGGAGTGCGCCAATTACCGAGGAATAACCCTCCTTAATTCGGCTTACTAAATTATGTCCCTTATTCTGTTCAACAGATTGAGACCGCTTGAAGAGTCCTTCGTCGGCGAATACCAAACAGGTTTTCGTGAGGGCCGATCAACGACGGATCAAATCTGTAGTATGCAAACGAAAACAAAACTCGCGCTGTATACTACTCTGATGGCTTTATACGGCCATGAAACATGTTAAAGGAAGCTGATCGGAGAGCTTTCGGAGTGTTTGAGCGTAAGCACGAGCAGAGGAGAATAGCTCAATAATATCAAATCTTGATTTGATAGCAAGATGATATCTGGAAATGATTGATATAAGAGATAAAAGATCAAGCGACAATATCAATATTTGGCGTCGCATGAATCACGAATTGTAACAGGTGTATGGTAATGGGCTGGATATTATTAAGCTTATACAACACAGCAGACTACGGTGGGCTGGTCACGTTGTTCGTATGCCGGAAGAACGTCAAGCGAAGATAATATTTAGTAGAAAACCCGGAAGAGGCCGCAGGCTTCGTGGAAGGCCGCGTGCACGATGGCTTTTTGCAGTTGAAGAGAACCTGAGGGCGCTCAATGTTCAGGGCGACTGGAAGCGATTGGCACAGGATCGAGTCCAGTGGAGAAGGATATTCCATTCGGCAAAGGTTCAGCGAAGAGCTTTAGCATATCAAGTATCAAGTATCAATAATTAAAATGCTAAAAGTTACTTATTTTCGAAATGTTTCGGGGACAACAGTTTTCAAACAAAATCGCTTCCAGTCCCCCAATTTTAATTATAGCATTTTCATAGAACAGTGATGATCTGGCACAATATCGGTTGGAACAAGTATGTCTGCTGAACTTTAAATATTCATGAAAATTAGAACATGATCTATGTCGTGTTACTTGAAGAAAACTTAAAGAACGGACTTGGTAGTCATATGGCTACCACTTCTGCATCATATGCAGGAGGACGTGGGTTCGATCCCAAGTGCATTCCATTCTTGTAATTTGTATCTTTCTCTATATTTCTTATGTTCTAGCAATTGCCTATGGTCTTCCATACTGATTCCATTTCCAATCAGTTGACGCATTATTTCTATGTATAGCAATCGCATCACCTTGACTTCCAGCGTTTTTTCAATGCGGTATTATGGTTCTGATGAATCATTCTACCTTATTGGGGCTTGTTCTCCAAACTTCAGAGGGTTCTATCAGTCTATAAGCCCCCTGTTGAAGAACTGTAATCTCCTTCTAAAAAATGCCGGACAATTACGTCATATTCCGACTCCTCAACATATATTCGGCAAAAACGAAGTTTTTCCTAACAGCTTCATGTAATATCGGCTCCTAAGGTTTGGAGTGACTGAACACATTCCAAAACAAGTTTAGGAGTGCAATGTTGCTGATTTCAAAGGATTCAATGTGGCTTGATTATTAGACATTATACAAATCTCGCTTAACTTTTCAAAAGGACCTAAGTAACATTTTTTTCATGAATTAATATGAATAGCGCAATCAACAGAAAAACATGAAAGCTTTTGATTGCAGTATTCAAATTAATTCATGAAAAAAATGTTACTTAGGTCCTTTTGAAAAGTTAAGCGAGAAATATTTGAATGCCTGTGATTTCGGCGTAACTTCAGCTTGGAAAACAGTCAGCCACTTGCCCATGGAAATCAACATATTAATCCCTGGGTCAGTTATGCCTGCTCCAACTTGATTAATAACTACTCGTGTATCTATCTAAAACAAACACACTATACCATAGACGGAAGTTATACATATGTAGGGATCCAAATCAGGTTGGTGACTTTACTTAGGCAATTATGATGCTTTGCTGAACAAATGGTCATAAGCAAACTCTTTATCAATTGATAAAGCTCGAGGTCTGAACATGCTTTCAGATATGCATATCACTCGGTATTAAGTCTAACTGCGGGCAGGCAAAACCATGTGCTCCAATGTCGCGTATATCAGTATTGAAACATTCAATACAATCTCCTACAAGTTTCACGTAAGCCTTGCTAGAAAGTAAACTTCCATGTAGTCCAAAAAGTGTCCAATTTAAGTATATTTCGTTCCGTTTTAACGGTTCATAAATTAATTCATTTTTGTTCGACGTTGATGCGCTTATATGTGTACTGCTCATTTTTCCTCCTATAAGTATATTGGATTAAATTGGTCAATCAACTCACCGCAATCATCAGTCACAGCCACAGTTCTTCGACTGTACTCTCTTCAAATAATAATCTCTTCGCGTCGCACCAACTGCAATCGAAGGGATTAGTAGAGCTACATGTGATATGGTACTGCTATCAGCCGTTTCGACTGATTGTGGTTTGCCTGTTTGAACACTAAACCACAGATAAGTAGACGTAATTTATCGCTCGGGGTACGATGGAATATTTGAATTTACCGATAAGTTAGCTTCCAAAGAAAGGTTTATTTTTCGTATATTTCTACATTATCACTAACCACAATACTTTATTTCGCGATTCCCATGTCTTTTTTGCACATCACATTTTTGTGTTTCTCGTCAACCAAAATCACTAGGAGGCTTGTGTTGGCAAACTCTTTAGGGCCAATGCTCTCCGCCGTTTTGCTTGTGTGAATCTAAATTTATCCACCATCCGTAAACAGATCACGAAATTGTACGCCGCACGATATTCAACGGTACGGGAGGGAATTGACCGGCGCACGTTGCCAAAACAGCTGCCTCAAAAATATGAATACTTAACACGCGACGTGTTTCGCGATTCTACCGTGGGTGTAGAACCGTAAAAAACTCAACTCACCGAAAAAGTCAAAGTTCTGTTTTAAATAACAAACATTGTTTATGCACAACAATCGCGCGGACGACCATTCTGTTGATGCGTCGAAATCGAAAGCAAATGTGGAGGGTATCGTTCGCGCAAGATAAGCGACTAAGGGACAACTTTTTTTGGCGAACCGTTTCCAACACTTGTTGAACGAAGACTAGGTGGTGGAGAGCGAGCCGGAGAGTTTGATTGGATGAGCGCGCGACGCTGAAACGCGAACGTCGCGCTGCGTTTAGTAGGATGACTACGACGCTGGGCGTCGCGGTTGTTGTGCTTTCAGTGGGGTGTCGGTTTGGTGCATTGGTTTTAGGAGTAGAGAATACTTTACGAAAAATGTCTGAAGTTCCTATTTCTAATTTGATTAGTAGACTTCAACTAATATATTTTTTTACATTAGAATAAATATTTTCAATATTTTGAATTTTTTATGAAGAACAAATATACATAGCTTTACTTGGACTTACTAAAGATACGTTAAGTTTAGATTTGGCAAAGCATTTTTCAACACTTTCCTTCCCATGGTAGCTGTAGAGCTCCATTAAGTTTTGCCCCTTCCAACATTCATCGAATGTTACTCGTAAAATACGAAGACCCATCATCTGTGGAAGTCGGGCCTGCTACGGGTTCCAGAAGAAACAGCGGTCAAAAAAGATTCGACACCGCGCCAAATCAAAACGCCCGGTAGTCCTCTACGGACATGAAACTTGAACCATTCGAGAGACGGGTGCATAAGACCATCTTTGGCAAGAAGACGGTGTGTGGAGGCGAAGGATGAACCACGAGGTCGCCCAGTTCCACGGTGAACCCAGCATCCAGGAGGTAGCTGAAGCCGGAAGGGAACGATGGGCAGGGCATGTTGCAAGGATGCCGGACAGCAACCCTGCAAATATGGTGTTCGCTTCCAATCCGGCAGGTATAAGAAGACGCGCAGCGAGTGAGGTGAGCTGACCAGGTACAGATCGACTTGGCGAGCGTGGTGCGCATCCGAGGATGGATGGATACGGCCTCGAACCGTGTGTTGTGGCATCAAATTGTTGATTCAGTGTTATCTGTTTAGAAGTATGCTAAATAAATGAAATGAACCTTCATCGAATTTAATTCAATTCATAAATTTTAAGTTTATCACCTGGCAAGCGAATTGATCAACTAAATGTTTTGTCCACTCACAAATGTTTTGATCAAGTAGAAAAAAAAATCCAAAAATATACATTTGGATACATGAATAAAAGCATACTTGTGATCGAGAATATACATTCAGAAGTGATGCAAGATAAGCGGCTTAGACAATGAATGGCATTTTAACATCAATTCGTTTTTGCATGCAGTCATCGTGTCGTGCACGTGCTTCGTAAAGTCATCTCATACCTCTAGGAGTTCAGATTTAATGTGGGTGCATTAGTTTATTTGTTGCAGCAAAGTGTTATCTGTGAAAATCAACAACGAAAGCAATATTGCATTTTTCTCTTTTTCATTGTATAGTTTTTTTTATTGCTGAGAAGAACCTCCGGAAAAGTGAGAATAATTTAATGAACAAATGTAAATATTAGGGTGGCTCAAACTAGTATGGGAAAAACTTTTTTCAATTTTTTTGATAGGCCGCTTTCTTATTTGGTTCTATTTGATGCCCTGATGCTCTGGACAAAATTTCAGCCAAATTGGTCAACGTTTGGGCGGTGCTAAACTCGTTGAAAGTTTATATGGAAAAATGTATGCAGAAACATCCAAAAACAGTGATTTGCATTTCGACGGCACAATTTACGATCAAGAACCATGATACTCATTCAGATCTTGAAGAATTTAATACAGAATGTTACGCAGAAAACCGCGAGAAGATTAGAGTTTGTCCGGTTAAGTTATTAGCATTTCTATGAAGTGGGGTTTGAGCAAATTTCGTTTCTTTTACCTTTGAAAAGAAATAAATTCACCCCTACAACACTCCAGTAAAATGCTAACTCTAATCTTCTCGCGGTTTTCAGCATAACATTCTGTATTTAATTCTAAAAGAACTGAAAGAGTATCATGGTTCTTGATCGTAAATTGATCCGTCCACTGTTTTTGGATGTTTCTTCATACATTTTTCCATATAAACTTCCAACGAGTTTAGCACCGCCCAAACGTTGACCGATTTGGCTGAAATTTTGTCCAGATCATCAGGGCACCAAATAGAACCCAATAAGAGGGCGGCCCATCAAATAATTTTAAAAAGTGTTTTTGAGCCACTCTAGTAAATATATTGCATAATTATTATTAGGTATATTTGCAACTGTGATGCACAGTTGCAAATATAATAATCAACAATTAACTGGACTAGAAACACTAACAGTGTTATAAGTTTTCCAGAAATAAGAGAAAATTGATTGTTTACAAAACAAAATATAGTCTTTTGATTTCATCGTCATTATCCAACACTCTGAAGAAAATATTTGAAACACTTACTTGTAAACTAACTAAAATTAAACAAACGTACAGTGATTTTCAATTCAAACTAACGAAACCATTGTAAAAAGCACAACATTATCGGAAACAGCACGTTTGTTGTACACAACATGGGCCAGCATACGATACTCAGTACTTTGTGAGTTCCAGAAGGTCAAATCCAAACGATCAAATCTAGATCAAATAGATAATTATTAGAAATAATTTTAATTAAAGGGATAATTATTAGTTTTTTATATACATTATTTTTATATACATTTTATACATACATTTTACAAATGACAAATTTGTTCATTTTATTTCCTAACTTGATTGTGACTTTACGGTTTAATCTAAAATAAAAAAAAAAAACACACACACAGTGTACGAAGGGCTGTGGAAAAAACCTGGAAATCCTGGAATTATCAGGGAATTAATGTCAACCTGAAATAATTATGGAATTATCAGGGATTTCGTGAATCCATCAGGGAAATCAGTAAGAGACAAAGTGAACATGTTGTATTCATATCGTTTGTTTTAGGGTCCAAATGAGGATTCGAAATTACTCGTCCTAATGCATGAATTAATGGCATATGTCATAGGGAAATGAGCTACAGACAAGCTGTCGAACAACTCGCCTCACAACTGAAAAAGAAACAGTCCATACAGATTAAAATTCCATACTTTTACGACTGCCAAGACTTCAACAGTCGTAATCTCGGCAATGGTTTCGACGAATCTCGGTAACAATTTCACCGAGATTCCGATTAACTTTACCGTGTCATTGATAGTCATTACTGAGATCTCGATAAACAATCAATTTTCCGAATTTCGGAAAAAATATTGACGAAACTTCCGCAAAGAAAAAAGATTCACGAGATCTGTTGATGGAACTTCGGCGAAAATTTTGCTGAGGTTGACAAAAGAATTCAAGTACACAGGATTCTGTTTTTACACATTTTTTTCGCTCGTATTTTTGATCGTGTGACTTTACCACCAAGATCTTTGCAACATGTTTCAAATAATCCAGAATAAATCAAAGAAAAACACATGATAATATGCATTAAACATTCAGGATGAGTGCAAAATTGAGAAAACGTAAATCGTGTAGAAACAGAATCCGGTATATGTAATTTTTACTGTTGTTTAATATACTTTCTCAAGCACATAAGGAGAGAATTTGTTTATGGTGGGCTTTAACACTAGCGGAGTCAAACTGGGGCACGTGACTCATCAAATTGAAAACAAATCCTAAAATTTGATTATACATATACGTCAACATTTCTGGATGAATATTCTAAAAACATCCTTCATTCCCATTTTACATCCATCCAATTCATTATTCCCGAATTCTCGTATTTAGGAATTTCTTTGGAATGGAATGAAATTGCTTCGGAAATTCTTTCAAAAACCCCTACATGATTCTGCTTAAAAAAATCTTCCAGAAATGTTGTAAGCTAGCCTCCAGAAATGATTTTTAGAATACCTCCAGGAATTTCTTTGGAAGTTTTTGTCAGGAAATTTATTTAGAAATGATTTATAAAATTCCTCCGGCATTTCAATTATGAAATCTATCGAAAACCAATTTAGACTTTAATTTGGAAATTTCTTCTCTAGGTGTTCGTTTAGAATTTTCCTTTAGGGATTTTATCGGAAATTCCTTCAAGAATTCCTGGAAAATTATATCATGATTTTTTTTAGATATCCAATTAGAAAATACTTTTAAAGTTGATTTTTGTTGTTTTTTTTTTAGAAATTCCAAAATTCCTACGACTCAAATTCCTTCGGAAATTAATTTAGAATGTTCTTCAAAAGTTTCTCCAGGAATAATTTTTGTACAAATTTCTGAAAGAATTTTCAAAGGAGTTCCTCAAGGAATTATTAAATCTTAGTACCTGTCATAAGACAAGCATACGGCTTTACAGTTGAAGTTGAAATACAAATCTATAAAGATCACAACATGGTGGAATTAAATGGAATAGTATTCAACTCGTATTATGACAGGTAAAGACATTCCACTAAAAGAGTTCAATAATTTCCCTAAATTTCAGTAATAAACGACTACCTAGTCTTCAATGTAGTAAATTACCGAGTATGTTATTTACCAGACGCACAGTGGGACAGTCCTTGTCCAAACATGTAAAAAAACCTCTCAGTTATTGAAACGATGAAATGGACCATGGGTGTCTTCAACGTAGTTTCAATATGCATTAATAACGAAATTTTTGCCAAACAGCGTTTTTAAAGTGTGATTTCTTCAGAGAAGTGGATTGCTATTTAATTTCGATGGACCTTGCTAAAAATTTCAAATTTCTAGAGCCTGCTGTGATGATTTATTTGTTTATTTAGAAAAGAGAGACCAACAAAGAAAATTTCACTTGTCATAAGACGAGTTAATACAATCCCATTGAATTCCACCACTTAATTGTATCTTGACAGATACGTATTTCGACCTCAACAGTAAGGCCGTCTTCAGTGTCTCGTACTTGACTCGACTTACGAGTCGTCGAGTCGTCGAGTCAAGTACGAGACACTGAAGACGGCCTTATTGTTGAGGTCGAAATACGTATCTGTCAAGATACAATTAAGTGGTGGAATTCAATGGGATTATATTAACTCGTCTTATGACAAGTGAAGACATTCCACTAAAAAGCTCAAAATAATTTTCTTATAAAGAAAATTTGATCAGTAATTGTACTTTATCAACACTTTTACCATTTAATATTATTCAAAATCAAGGATAATGACAAAATACACGATTCGTGGCAGTGATCGAGTTAGACAAAATGATTTCTGGCGACTAATCCGACTTACGGATAAAACGATAAAGGAATGCAAGACGATCATCGGAGAAGCCCGGGTAATTGATATAGGTTCAGTCAGATTTTCATTGACTACAGTTGAATTGGATTGGATGTGTTTGTAACAAATGATTATTTTGAATCACATATTTACTGTACATAGCTTGTTCACAATTTAGCGTTGATCATGGTACATTTGAACTTTGCCACGAAATAGATTTATTGAACTGGATTTGATTTAGATTTGAATGCATTTGTTTCTATCGGTCTAACATAGTCAAACTGGAAATTGACAAGCTCGAGGAAACTTGCATGCTCGTGAATTTAGGTTCCTATGTATTAGAAATACTAGAATAAGAGAATAAGTTTTCACTCCGCCAGTCTCTGGTTGTAGGGTTGCTTCTATGTATAATGGAATTATTGTCTTGATTTTTCTTATTCGTATGGAAAATAAACTATATTTAATGGGACATGGTTAAGCCAGATTGATTTTGCTTGGATTCAGATTTTAATTGCATTGGAATCGATCCGTTTTGAAAGTCGATTTTTTTTTTTCAAATTTACTATAATTTTACGCCATCGGATTGGATTAGAATTTGGATTGCATTGGAATTAGAATTGATATATGTTGGATTTGAATTTGATGAGGATATATAGCAAATAAAGATGATAGTGTTAAGAAATCACGGAACACCTAGTCTAATGATGAATGCCTGTATTCGATAATTAGCAAAACAAAATAGAAAAAAATGGATGAGGATTGGATTGTATTAGATTTGTATTGAATTTCAAATTGTATTTAGACTGGATTTGGATTTGATTGAATTTGGAATCGATTCGATAGATTTGATAGGAAATGCTTTAACATGGTCAGCCTAAACAGTGGATCGTTTCCTAATCATCCAATGGGGTTCTAAGAGCTTTGCAAGCTCGTGAATTTGGATTCCCATGTGTATTGTGGAAATAATCAGTGATCAGGTTTTTCCATAACTTAGCTTCATCTAATACAAAAAAAAACAATATTTGATTGAACTTGGTTAGACAACATTGACTTTAACTGAATTCAGGTTTGAACTGTATTTTGAATAAATCCCTTTTTAATATGATATACGAATGTAAAAATGGTAGCCTGGCTTAGAAAGCTCGCAGTTAATAACTGGGGAAGTGCTTAATAAACACTTGCCTGCGAGACGGCTCTGCCCCAGTCTGGGGATGTAATGCCAATAAGAAGAAGAAGAAGAAGAAGATAGTAGATTTAAACTTTGTTCGATAATGGTTTGGATTATTTTCGTATTGGATTTGAATACATTTGGTTTGAATGTGCATTGCATTCGAAAATGGAATTGTAATTATTCTAGATTGGAATAAACTGAATTAAGTCTTAAGTTGGATCTGCTGGATAAGATTTGGAGTTGAATTCGGAAAGAATTAGATTCGCATTATGTTTCCATTTAATCGGATTTGATTGGATATGGAATCGTTACGGCTTGAATATAGTTTGTCGGATCTATATTAAATTCTAATTTAGCTCTGGATTAGGATTTTGATGGATTTCCTTAGATCTATTGTAATATTGTCAATCTGATTCTGGTCTGGCTATCCTGACAAGCTCGTATGTATATAGATTCACATATGTGCAATTAGCATTAGCATTGAGCAATTCGCACAAATTCGAAGGTGGTACAAGCCCGGATTATTGTATGAGAGTAGCATCACTTTCATCCGTTACAACAGATATTAATTTGGGACTAATCACTATCTCTCATATGGGAGCAATGCACTCTCCAATAGTCCAGATCTGTCTTGGCCACGTCCTTGCGAACGCTGAGGAAGAGGAAGGATTGTTAGTTGGACTTTGTTGGTTAGTTGGACTGCAAAGAACTCTACGACCTCTCATAGGGAGGTGCCACGGGAGGTTTTGGAATTGTTAGTGTGGAAGGTTATAACAGTAGGAATCGTTTTGGTAGAACGTGAAACACAGAAATAACTAAGATAGAAATACAAAGTAGGAGAGGGACGAGCCTGGAATTGAACATATGATCTCCTGCTTATAAGGCAGAAGCGGTAGCCACTAGACCACCGAGCTCGTCGTATATATAGATTTACATGTGCAATGTGAAAATATTCAATGATTAGGATTGTCGTGATCGAATGAAAAAACAAATCATATTTAATTGGACTTGGCTAAGCAAGATTGACTTTAATTGCATTCAGATTTAAAGCATTTGAACTTAATTCGTTTATCATACATGATCAGTCATATTCCCTTTGAACATTACCGGTTTAAACGGTGACACGTTTTCAAATTACGAAAGCTCGCTTTTTAGCAGATTTGATTTGGGTTGGATTTGAATTGGATTAGATTAGATTTGTATTCAATTCGGTTGGATGAGAATGAATTTGTATAAGGTTTTGATGGGATTCGGGTTGGATTGAGATAGGAATGAATTGGATTTGGATTAGATTTAGGTTGAATTTGATTTAGATTTAGATTTGCTTTGGTTTGATTTCGGGAAGTATTTGATTTCAATCATATTGCTATTGAGTCAGATTTGATAATATGCAATTCTTCCGTGTCGAATATATGTTGACTTCATATTTATTCTCGGTTTGAATAGATTTTATTGGACCTGTTCCAATATGGACAGTACAAACGGTAGATAGTTTTGGTGTTATTCACTAGAATTCTCAGAGCCAGGCAGGCTTATAAATTGCGAATTGCGATTGGAATGCATTTGATTGAATTTTGAACGGACTTGGATTGAACTTGGTTTAAATTTGGGTTGGATAAGGATCAAATTAGATTTTAGCTGGATTGGAGCTGATTAAGTAGTGGATTAGGTATTGAATTTGGTTCGAACTCGAAAAGGATTATGTTCATATACGATTTTGATAGGTGTTAGATCATTATTGATTTTAATTCGGTTAAAAAATTCCAGATTTAAATTTAAACTTAGTTTCGTTATATTTTGACGGACTTGATTTTATATCGACCTGGTCTTGATTTTAAATCGATTTGGTCTTGACTTCATATTGACTTGGTCAGTCTACATGGTGGATCGTTACCAGGATTTTTCAGGAACATGGCAAGCGCATATACCTAAAATCCCATCCCATATTGTGGAAATGATCAGTAACTGTAGTTGTCTATTGATCGCATTGAAGATTACTCGAATTTAATCTGGAATTAGTTATGAAGAATATAATACTACTCGAATTTGAACTGAATTTTGAAATTATTTGGTCGGATTCTGGTTTGTATTAGATTGCAACTCAATCGGATTTCTTTAGATTTGGAATTGTTACATTTTGAATAAATTAGCCTGATTTCCATTTGAATCGGATTTAGAGTTGGTTAATAACTAGGTTGAACCTTATTGGATTGGATTTGTTTTAAACATAGTTAGTTCAAACTGTGAGCCGCTTAATTTAGATTTGAAATATACTGGAAATATTTTAAAAAGGATTAAGATTGCGTTGGATAAGGATTGAATTGAATTTAGTTTTTAATGGGGTTGGAATCGAGATCGGAATTGGATTAGATTCAATTTTAATTGAATTCTAAATTGCATTTGGATGGGGATTAGACTGGATTTTGGATTGGATTTGGATATTAATTTTTATTGGCTTGGATTTGTATTGGATTAGTTTGTTTTGAAATGAAGTTTAATTAAATTTGAAATTGAACGGGAAATTAATTACATAATACATTGGACATAGCATGATAGAGTAGAGGTGGGAAGGATTGTAGGAGTAACAGCAGCCAGTTCAATTTATTGCAGGTTTAAAAATATGTAACACAAAAAAAACATTTTACATGTTTAAAATCGAATAAATTGCATAGCCTTCCCAATACTATGCAAATGTATGAACGTATGTCTGACAACTACATCGTATGTCCGGCAATTGCGAGCGTGCTTGAACGTATGTCTTCCGATTGGGACATCGTTTGCACATCACTATCAGACCATGCACTTATTGGGCATAAATAGCCGTGCACAGACCGTAGCAAGTTTCATTCCAGTTTGAGACAGCAACACGTACGGACGTGTTTTTTGCTCGCGCATTTTTTCGAAGTGTTTTTTCTCGTTCGTTCGCTGTTTACGTTTTCGCTTGTCGCGTTGGCGTTATTTTCTCCCGGACCCGTCATGGGAGACTCGGTGGCCGATTCGGTCGCTGGAAAAGTGCCTAAGCGCACTGCTCTTGGAGGCGCGGGTAACCCCTCCAAGCAGCTTTTTGCAGAGCAACGTGTTCTCGCCGTTGCCGCTTGATGACGCCGGCAATCCGCCGAAAAAGAGGAAGAAGCAGCAATCGCAGCTGCCGCAGGTGCAACCGGAGCGGAAGGAGAAGTGCCCGCCCGTGTTTGTGAAGGGCGATCCGCCGGATTTACGCCCAAAATTCGCCAGCTGATCGCTAAGGGCTGAAATGTACTTTTCGGCTCTGCAGCGAGGGCGTGAAAGTGATGCCGGCCAACAGGGACCATCATCAATCCGTCGTGGAGTTCCTCGAGGTCCACAAGTATGAGTACTACACTCATGACCATCCCGGCACGAAGCCGCTCAAGGCTTTGCTGCGAGGACTTCACGACATGAAGGAGGAAGAGCTCCAAGCAGAGCTTGAAAGTTGCGGACTGGAAGCCAGTAGCCGTCCACAAGATCGCTCGTCACGACAAGGCGAGGAAATATCGCGACCAGCTTTACCTGATCCATCTGGAGCACGGCTCCACTACCTGGAAGGACCTGAAGCTGGTTGGCGTTATAAATTACACCGTCGTTGACTGGGAGCGATATCGGCCAGTGCACCGCGATGTAACGCAATGCACCAACTGCTTCAATTTCGGGCACGGCACCAGGAACTGCCGCATGAAGCCGCGCTGCAACAAGTGTGGCGAACCCCATCCGACTGACGAGTGCGACAAAATGGAGGTGGCAGATCCCAAGTGCGCCAACTGTGGCGATAAACATCGGGCCACCACAAAGGGCTGCCCAAAGCGAGCCGAGTTCCTGGAAATCCGGAAGAAGGCTTCCACCAGGACCATGCCGAAGAAGAACCGTGTTCCTGTAATCAACGAGGTGAACTTTCCAGCCATCCCTGCTCCCCGTCGTGTGATTCCAATACTCCCACCGCTACAGCCGCACAAGCGACTGGCAGCGGCAGCTGCATCGGTCCAAGCTCCAGCATCGTCGGCACCATCCACCAGCGAATGGCCCCCGCTTCCTCCTCCTGGGTTCCGTCGGCAGTCGGAGAACGAAGCCGTCCCACCGGAAGAATCTGCCCCGCTGTACACTCCGGAGCAGCTGATGCCGATCTTCGCGCAGCTCGCCACTCGACTGCGCGGCTGCAAAACCCGATTCGACCAGGTCTTCACACTTGGCATGTTCATCATTGAAAATGGCTGCTAGGGTGGGCCTGGTCAACTGGAACGCTTGCTCGCTAAAGAGCAAAACAATCGAGCTGAAGGATTTCCTTGAGGAGAAGGAAATAGACGTGGCGTTCATCACCGAAACGCACCTAAAACCGGAGATGAACATCAACATCCCGGACTTCCGCATCGTGCGACTCGACCGGCCGACCAGGGGAGGTGGTGTGGCCATCGCTCTTCGCTACAACATCAACTGTCGTCTGCTTCCAAGTTTCCAGCTCAGTGTCATTGAGGCCATCGGTGTCGAAATCACCACTTCGGTCAGCACAATCGCGCTCATCGCGGCGTACTGTCCAACGCAAGCCAAAGCCGGCGATGGATCATCGGCTGCCCTTCGAGGGACATCGTCAAGCTGACGCGGAGGCAAGGCCAGTATATCATTGCCGGCGACTTGAATGCCAAACATCAAGCCTGGGGCAACAGTCGCGGCAATCGAAACGGCACCATCTGGAGCAACGACATGGAGGAAGGCCACTACACGATCCTGAGCCCGGATTCCCCACTCGGCTGAGTCGGTCCGGTGCCCACGCAACGCTCGACCTCTACGTAACAAACCTGAGTGACCACGTCTCGCAGCCGGTTGTATACCAGGAGCTCAGTTCGGATCACTATCCGGTGGTGGCGGAACTGGGCTCCTCGGTCAATCGGCACCAGCAGTTACGGCGGAACTACCACCGAGTGAACTGGCAGCGTTTCCAGCAGTGCGTCGATAACACCGGCGACTCCGAGGGGCGTCCGGAGACGCCGGAAAGTACCGACCGCCAGCTGTGCGCTATCGAGGAGGCGATCACGGCGGCCTGAGAGCAACACGTACCGACGGCTCGGCAGGTAAGCAACTCCTTAAACATCGATACACTCACCAAAGATTTGATTCGATTGCGGAATGTCACTCGCAGGCAGTTTCAGCGTACTGGACTGCCTGAGCTTAAGGCACGCTGCAATCGAATAACAAAGGCGAATATCAAGGCCAGAATGGTGGACCTCAAAAATAACGACTTCTCGAATAAGATCCGCACTCTCCCAGATTATGCTAAGCCGTTCTGGAAAATGACCAAAATTCTAAAATCCAAGCCTCGGCCCATTCCACCTTTGATCCCACTAGACAATAATGGCTCTAAGGATCGCTTGATAACTCCTGCAGAGAAGGTCGCTGAAATAGGTCGTCACTTCGTCAGCTCACACAATCTTGGGCAGAACATCGTCAGTCCACACGAAGCAGCCGTCAACGAGCATGCTAACAACATCCATTTGATTCCCAACGACTTCTCGGAGGAGTTGGAGATCTCAGCTGACGAATTGACGGCCTATATCAAATCGTCGAAGAACATGAAGGCCCCAGGCTTCGACAGCATCCTGAATCTCGAGCTCAAACACATGAGTGCTCCGTTCTTTGAGCACCTCTCGCTGATCTTTAATCAGTGTCTCCGGCTTAGCTACTTCCCATCGTCCTGGAAGTCAGCGAAAGTCATCCCCATCCGGAAGCCTGGGAAGGACCCGTCCTCCCCTAAAAGTTATCGACCCATCAGCCTTCTCTCAGGGTTATCCAAGCTATTCGAAAAAGCTATTCATCATCGGTTACTTGAGTCTGCCGAAAATCTCAACATCTTGCTCGAGGAACAGTTTGGTTTCCGACGCGGTCGGTCAACTGTACACCAACTGACCTGAGTTACCAACGTCCTCAGACGGAACAAGTTTGTCTCGAAAACATCCGCCATGGCCTTACTCGATGTCGAGAAGGCATTTGACAATGTATGGCATGATGGCCTGGTGTACAAACTACAACGCTACAATCTTCCCAGCTACCTGGTGAAAATCATCAACAATTACCTGTCGGCAAGGACATTCCGGGTCTCAATCAGCGGAGCGAGTTCCAATGCGCACAACATCGTCGCAGGCGTTCCCCAGGGCAGTATCCTCGGGCCCCTGCTTTTCAATCTGTTCACCTTCGACATGCCAGAACCTCCAGAAGGCGGCATTCTGCCTTTGTTCGCAGATGACATCTTCATCGTCTTCCAAGGTAGAGTGCTCAGAGTGCTAGTGGCAAAACTCCAACGAGACCTAGATGCCCTGACAGAGTACCTAACCAGATGGAACATCTGATGTATCAACGCAGCGAAGACCCATGTCATCATCTTCCCCACTCCAAATCCCTAAACTTGTTCCGCCTGGGGACTGTAAAATCATCCTCAATGGCACGACTGTGGAATGGGCCAATGAGGCCGGCTACCTTGGCTTGACCCTCGACAGCAAGCTTATTTTCAGGCAACAGGTTGACAAAACGGTGACAAAGTGTAACGTCTTGTTGAAACTACTGTACCCTTTGATCAACCGCCGGTCGTCATTGTCCCTGAAAAATAAGCTTGCTGTCTACAAGCAAATCATCCTCCCTGTGATCGAATATGGCATGCCGGTCTGGGAGAGCTGCGCTAAAACCCACCACCTCAAACTTCAACGGGTCCAAAACAAATTCCTGAGGATGATCCTCAACACCCCTCCCAGGACAAGAACATCCGAGGTCCACCGTCTGGCCGGAATAAAAACCTTACATGAACGCTTTGGTGAGTGTAAAGAAAAGTTTAGGGTCCGTTGCTTACATTCGGATCAGGCTCCAATTAGGGCGCTAGTTCCAATCTAGGTTATCAAATTTCTTATTGTAAATATTAGTGTACATAGTAGTTAGGTTATCAAATTTAAAAAAACACCTCAGCGCCTCCTAAAGGCCGTCATGATATATCATATTAACACTTAAATAACAATGTAAACATAAAAATTTAAAATTGAAGTTGGAGGGCCAAGCCGGCCGAGCACTGTACATGTAAAAAAATAATTGTAGAACAGAAAATGAAACAATAAAGAAGAATTTTACTACTACTACTACGTAGCAAGTTTCAGTTTACTAACGGATGCAGACGGACAAACAACACCAGCAGCAGGGAAGGAGGACTACTCTAGCACCGACAACCAAACCGAGGATGGAAGCAACTTGGCGGAGGATGGCATTAACCAGCCGAGCAAGCAGGTTCTCGATGGCTCATCCTGGCCTTTGGCGTCCGCAGCGAAGTTTTTTAAAGAGTTTTCTTCGCTGCTGCCAAAAGGATGATGCCAAACAGACCAGGGCACTTACGGATCGTACGGAAGACTAGAACTGTCATCAGAGAGGCCACCATATTGGCCGGTCGCGATCGATGGTGCTGTGGTATAGCAAGCGCTTATCATCCTAGAGGTCACGAGTTATACAACGGATGTGTAGAAACGCATCGACTGGGACAACGTCTTCTTCCGCAGCCAGGGCCTACAGGAGTAGGCCCGAGAGGAGTTCCCAGTAGTAGACAGTGAGTAAGCGGGTGGCACCGCCCTCTGCTGGTTGAAATGTCACTGGAGGAAGCAGATTATCAACGACAACTCAAGTAGAGAGCAGTGCTCTTTACTTGAATTATCGTTCGATGGAGAAAAGATCAGCTCCGATGGCGAGTAACGGGTACACCGCTCTCTGCTAATCGGAGCGAGGATGCTCCGATCGCGACATGGCTACTACCGGCTGCGCCATTGTCGCTTTATTTCTATGCCGCTAAAATACAGCGAGCATAAAACTAGACTGTCATCGTCATGATAATAGCAGAGGCATTAACCTGTTGGTTGCAGCGAGGAGATCCTCACACACCTCACTGCAAAGCCAACCGCAAGGCTAAGCCGTCTGCTATTCCACTCCAACGTACGTCTCCTTCACGATGTACATGGCAGAGCTCCAGCTGCTGCCGATGTGTTGCCTCCAGCCCACGGTCCAGGGCATCTCCAGCTGCTGCCGATGTGTCGCCTCCAGCCCAGGGTCCAGGGCTGTTCCAGCGACAGCTGATGTTCCACCTCCAGCTCGGTGTCCAGTGCTCCAGCCGCTCCGACGCGAGTCTGTTCGCATCCGCCGAAAAATCGAAATCAAATGGTGTGTACCCGAATGTACATCCGTGAACAACATGTCACATTAGTGATGAATGGACAACGTATAAATCGTTCGGTTTTGAATCATTCGCTTTCGTTTCTCTGATGATTCGTCAAACGACTGTTAAAGCAAAATAGCAATAGGCGTTCTTCGATAAAGATTCGATTTTTTTTAAACACAATTTCGAATATAATGCACTATAAATACATAATATTATTTATTTGCATTGAATATTTTATTTATCAACTTGTACATATCACTACATTTAGGTCTAAGGTAGCTGAACATATATATCAGGAAAATCATTCAATTACGACATCAAACATTAAAATTTTAAGAAATGGCTCTTCTCCGTGGAAGCTTGGAAATCTACCGACGGGTACAAACGCGGTTGTTGAATAAAGATCAAGGAAATGGTAGCTCCTGGCTCTTCAAGTTTATACCTAAGCATTGAGCGCAACAAGCGAGTAGAAGTAAGCACCGTAGTAAATGTACAAGTACGAGACGCTGAAGACGGCCTTACTGTTGAGGTCGAAATACGTATCTGTCAAGATACAATTAAGTGGTGGAATTCAATGGGATTGTACAAACTCGTCTTATGACAAGTGATTTCTGGCGCTTAATCGCGGAAAAAAAAGCAATTTTATAGTATTTTTCATAAATGTTGTTTATGCGAAGGGGCAGAGTCGGGCAGGTGTTCTAGGCCTGTGCGCCGAGGCGTAAGGGCAATTTTCCAACCGCGGCGGCACCGAGCAGGAGAAATTGGCTCTATAATACCTAATTTTGTTATTGATGCCATACTCTGTTATGAACTAGCCCTGTATAAGAGGTAAAATACCAAAGGAATAATACTAAAAATGTATATGCACAATACTTGAGCCATAACATATTCTGTTATTAAGTTCTATTTTAATACCAAATGCATAACAAATTATTATTGGTATTGAAATACCTAAGCATGTTATGTCTCAAGTATTCTGCATATATATATATATATATATTGGTATTTTAAAAAGATATTTTAGTTACTAGATAAAGATTGTCGCTGTCGTCGCTGTCCCGAACATCTTTTGCTGGCGAGGATAGGGGAGCTAAATATCAAAGAAGGAAAATCCATACGATTTGACAGCTTGGTACCCAACATGTTCCGGACAGCAGAACAAAGGGAGCCGAAGCGACATTCTTTATCTAGTAAATAACTAAAATATCTTTTGCAATGCTAGTTCATACAAATTTCTGTTATCGAGGTCGTCGCTCCTGCTCGTCAGCATCGGGAATTTTATTGTTCCATTATACTGATTATAGCGCTTCTTCATTTAGCGCAGGCTAAATGAAAACATTCTTAATTAGAAGGAATACTCGAGAGCTTTCACTCAGCGAAAACCGCTTATTAATTAATCGTGCCAATAATTAGTAATCGATTTTGATACAGGTTGCGAATCTTTAGTCATGATCGTTAAACTTTTTTGAGGGTATCACTGAAACGTGAGCCCGAATTTGTGTGTGCTATCTTTCGTGCCAGGAGCAGCAATGTTGCCTGTTTAGGAGTTACGCAATTAGTACCAGAAAACTACGGTATAGATTAAATTCGCTTACTAATTAATTGAACGATTAATTACGATGCGGTTTTCGCTGAGTGAAAGCTCTTGAGTATTCCTTTCAACTATGTAGGTTTTCTTTTAAACTGCGCTTAATGAGAAAGCTCCATAATCATTATAATGAAAAAATAAATTTCCCCATGCTAATTTTTATGCAAAATTGAAACGGCTTGTGCTTAATCAGTTTTAATCCAAATGAGCTCAAACTTTTGGAGGACACTCAGAACATGATACAGAATCAGATGAGCGTTGGGGAGCAAAATTGATTTTTTGATCGATTTTCGGCGTCTGTATTGAGTTTGATTAATCAATTAAGAGTTATGTTTCT
>NW_026942401.1:0-19145 GCF_024139115.2 Armigeres subalbatus
ATGTGTTGATAGTGGATTGAGCGCTCGTCTGAGTTAAAGAGGGTGGGCGTTGTGGGATGATAGTGGATTGAGCGCTCGTTTGAGTCAATGAAGGCGGGCGCAGTGTTGATATGAGTTTAATTTGGTTGCACTTATGTGATGATAGTGGATTGAGTGCTCGTCTGAGTCAATGAGGGCGGGCGCAGTATCGATATGAGTTCAATTTGGTTGCACTTATGTGTTGATAGTGGATTAAGCGCTCGTCTGAGTCAAAGAGGGTGGGCGCAGTTGGATGATAGTGGATTGAGCGCTCGTTTGAGTCAATGAAGGCGGGCGCAGTGTTGATATGAGTTCAATTTGGTTGCACTTATGTGATGATAGTGGATTGAGTGCTCGTCTGAGTCAATGAGGGCGGGTGCAGTATCGATATGAGTTCAATTTGGTTGCACTTATGTGATGATAGTGGATTGAGTGCTCGTCTGAGTCAATGAGGGCGGGCGCAGTATCGATATGAGTTCAATTTGGTTGCACTTATGTGATGATAGTGGATTGAGTGCTCGTCTGAGTCAATGAGGGCAGGCGCAGTATCGATATGAGTTCAATTTGGTTGCGCTTGTCTGTGTCCATGATGACGGGCGCATTGTCGATATGAGTTCAATTTGGTTGCACTCATGTGATGATAGTGGATTGAGCGCTCGTCTGAGTCAATGAGGGTGGGCGCAGTGTCGATATGAGTTCAATTTGGTTGCACTTATGTGTTGATAGTGGATTTAGCGCACGTCTGAGTCAATGAGAGTGGGCGCAGTGTCGAAATGACTTAAATTTGGTTGCACTTATGTGATGGTAGTGGATTAAGCGCTCGTCTGAGTCCATGAGGGTGGTCGCAGTGTCGATATGAGTTCAATTTGGTTGCACTTATGTGATGATAGTGGATTTAGCGCACGTCTGAGTCAATGAGGGTGGGCGCAGTGTCGATATGAGTTCAATTTGGTTTGCCCTTATGTAATGATGGTGAATTGAGTGCTCGTCTGAGTCAATGAGGGCGAGCGCAGTGGCGATATTAGTTCATTTTGGTTGCACTTATGTAATGATATAGTGGATTGAGCGCTCGTTTGAGTCAATGAAGGCGGGCGCAGTGTTGATATGAGTTCAATTTGGTTGCACTTATGTGATGATAGTGGATTGAGTGCTCGTCTGAGTCAATGAGGGCGGGCGCAGTGTTGATATGAGATCAATTTGGTTGCACTTATGTGATGATAGTGTTCAATTTGATTGCAGTTAAATGATGATAGTGGATTGAGCGCTCGTCTGAGTCCATGAGGGTGGGCGCAGAAGCATTCTGAGTTCAATTTGGTTTCTCTAATGAGATTATAGAATAAGCGCTCGTTTTAATCCTTGGGGGCGGTCGCAATTTGGTTGGATCAAGTGATTATATTGGGTTGTGCGCTCGTCTGTGTCCATGATGACGGGCGTATTGTCGCTATGAGTTCAATTTGGTTGCACTTATGTGATGATAGTGGATTGAGTGCTCGTCTGAGTCAATGAGGGCGGGCGCGGTATCGATATGAGTTCAATTTGGTTGCACTTATGTGTTGATAGTGGATTGAGCGCTCGTCTGAGTCAAAGAGGGTGGGCGCAGTGGGATGATAGTGGATTGAGCGCTCGTTTGAGTCAATGAAGGCGGGCGCAGTGTTGATATGAGTTTAATTTGGTTGCACTTATGTGATGATAGTGGATTGAGTGCTCGTCTGAGTCAATGAGGGCGGGTGCAGTATCGATATGAGTTCAATTTGGTTGCACTTATGTGATGATAGTGGATTGAGTGCTCGTCTGAGTCAATGAGGGCGGGCGCAGTATCGATATGAGTTCAATTTGGTTGCAATTATGTGTTGATAGTGGATTGATCGCTCGTCTGAGTCAAAGAGGGTGGGCGCAGTGGGATGATAGTGGATTGAGCGCTCGTTTGAGTCAATGAAGGCGGGCGCAGTGTTGATATGGTTTTAATTTGGTTGCACTTATGTGATGATAGTGGATTGAGTGCTCGTCTGAGTCAATGAGGGCAGGCGCAGTGTTGATATGAGTTCAATTTGGTTGCACTTATGTGATGATAGTGGATTGAGTGCTCGTCTGAGTCAATGAGGGCAGGCGCAGTATCGATATGAGTTCAATTTGGTTGCGCTCGTCTGAGTCCATGATGACGGGCGCATTGTCGATATGAGTTCAATTTGGTTGTACTCATGTGATGATAATGGATTGAGCGCTCGTCTGAGTCAATGAGGGCGGGTGCAATATCGATATGAGTTCAATTTGGTTGCAATTATGTGTTGATAGTGGATTGAGCGCACGTCTGAGTCAATGAGAGTGGGCGCAGTGTCGAAATGACTTAAATTTGGTTGCACTTATGTGATGATAGTGGATTGAGCGCTCGTCTGAGTCCATGAGGGTGGGCGCAGTGTCGATATGAGTTCAATTTGGTTGCACTTATGTAATGATAGTGGATTGAGCGCTCGTCTGAGTCAATGAGGGTGGGCGCAGTGTCGATATGAGTTCAATTTGGTTGCACTTATGTAATGATGGTGAATTGAGTGCTCGTCTGAGTCAATGAGGGCGGGCGCAGTGGCGATATTAGTTCATTTTGGTTGCACTTATGTAATGATGGTGGATTGAGTGCTCGTCTGAGTCCATGAGGGTGGGCGCTGTGTCGATATTAGTTCAATTGGTTGCACTTATGTGATGATTGTGGATTGAGTGCGCGTCTGAGTCAATGAGGGCGGGCGCAGTGTTGTTTTGAGTTCAATTTGTTTGCACTTATGTGATGATAGTGTTCAATTTGATTGCAGTTAAATGATGATAGTGGATTGAGCGCTCGTCTGAGTCCATGAGGGTGGGCGCAGAAGCATTCTGAGTTCAATTTGGTTTCTCTAATGAGATTATAGAATAAGCGCTCGTTTTAATCCTTGGGGGCGGTCGCAATTTGGTTGGATCAACTGATTATAGTGGGTTGAGCGCTCGTCTGAGTCCATGATGACGGGCGCATTGTCGATATGAGTTCAATTTGGTTGCACTTATGTGATGATAGTGGATTGTGTGCTCGTCTGAGTCAAAGAGGGTGGGCGCAGTGGGATGATAGTGGATTGAGCGCTCGTTTGAGTCAATGAGGGCGAGTGCAGTATCGATATGAGTTCAATTTGGTTGCACTTATGTGATGATAGTGGATTGAGTGCTCGTCTGAGTCAATGAGGGCAGGTGCAGTATCGATATGAGTTCAATTTGGTTGCACTTATGTGATGATAGTGGATTGAGTGCTCGTCTGAGTCAATGAGGGCGGGCGCAGTATCGATATGAGATCAATTTGGTTGCACTTATGTGTTGATAGTGGATTGAGCGCTCGTCTGAGTCAAAGAGGGTGGGCGCAGTGGGATGATAGTGGATTGAGCGCTCGTTTGAGTCAATGAAGGCGGGCGCAGTGTTGATATGAGTTCAATTTGGTTGCACTTATGTGATGATAGTGGATTGAGTGCTCGTCTAAGTCAATGAGGGCGGGCGCAGTATCGATATGAGTTCAATTTGGTTGCACTTATGTGATGATAAATCATTGAGTGCTCGTCTGAGTCAATGAGGGCAGGCGCAGTATCGATATGAGTTCAATTTGGTTGCGCTCGTCTGACTCAATGAGGGTGGGCGCTGTAACGACATGAGTTCAATTTGGTTGCACTTATGTGATGATAGTGGATTGAGTGCTCGTCTGAGTCAATGAGGGCGGGCGCAGTATTGATATGAGATCAATTTGGTTGCACTTATGTGACGATAGTGTTCAATTTGATTGCAGTTAAATGATGATAGTGGATTGAGCGCTCGTCTGAGTTCATGAGGGTGGGCGCAGAAGCATTCTGAGTTCAATTTGGTTTCTCTAATGAGATTATAGAATAAGCGCTCGTTTTAATCCTTGGGGGCGGTCGCAGTGTCGATATTAGATCAATTTGGTTGGATCAAGTGATTATAGTGGGTTGAGCGCTCGTCTGTGTCCATGTTGACGGGCGCATTGTCGATATGAGTTCAATTTGGTTGCACTTATGTGATGATAGTGGATTGAGCGCTCGTCTGAGTCCATGAGGTGGGCGCTGTGTCGATATGAGTTCAATTTGGTTTGCACTTGTGTGATGATAGTGGATTGAGCGCTCGTCTGAGTCAATGAGGGTGGGCGCAGTGTCGAAATGACTTAAATTTGGTTGCACTTTGCGTGATGGTAGTGGATTAAGCGCTCGTCTGAGTCCAGCATGAGGGTGGGCGCTGTGTCGATCTGACTTCATTTTGGTTGCACTTATGTGATGATAGTGGATTGAGCGCTCGTCTGAGTCAATGAGGGCGAGCGCTGTGTCGATATGATTTCAATTTGGTTGCACTTATGTGATGATAGTGGATTGAGTGCTCGTGTGAGTCAATGAGGGCGGGCGCAGCATCGATATGAGTTCAATTTGGTTGCAAATATGTGTTGATAGTGGATTGAGCGCTCGTCTGAGTCAAAGAAGGCGGGCGCAGTGTCGATATGAGTTCAATTTGGTTGCACTTATGGGATGATAGTGGATTGAGCGCTCGTTTGAGTCAATGAAGGCGGGCGCAGTGTTGATATGAGTTCAATTTGGTTGCACTTATGTGATGATAGTGGATTGAGCGCTCGTCTGAGTCAATGAGGGTGGGTGCAGTATCGATATGAGTTCAATTTGGTTGCACTTATGTGTTGATAGTGGATTGAGTGCTCGTCTGAGTCAATGAGGGCAGGCGCAGTATCGATATGAGTTCAATTTGGTTGCGCTCGTCTGAGTCAATGAGGGTGGGCGCTGTAACGTTATGAGTTCAATTTGGTTGCACTTATGTGATGATAGTGGATTGAGTGCTCGTCTGAGTCAATGAGGGCGGGCGCAGTGTTGATATGAGATCAATTTGGTTGCACTTATGTGATGATAGTGGATTGAGCGCTCGTCTGAGTCAATGAGGGCGAGCGCAGTGTCGATATGATTTCAATTTGGTTGCACATATGTGATGATAGTGGATTGAGCGCTCGTCTGAGTCAATGAGGGCGGGTGCAGTATCGATATGAGTTCAATTTGGTTGCACTTATGTGATGATAAATCATTGAGTGCTCGTCTGAGTCAATGAGGGCGGGCGCAGTATCTATATGAGTTCAATTTGGTTGCAATTATGTGTTGATAGTGGATTGAGCGCTCGTCTGAGTCAAAGAAGGCGGGCGCAGTGTCGATATGAGTTCAATTTGGTTGCACTTATGGGATGATAGTGGATTGAGTGCTCGTCTGAGTCAATGAGGGCGGGCGCAGTGTTGATATGAGATCAATTTGGTTGCACTTATGTGATGATAGTGTTCAATTTGATTGCAGTTAAATGATGATAGTGGATTGAGCGCTCGTCTGAGTCCATGAGGGTGGGCGCAGAAGCATTCTGAGTTCAATTTGGTTTCTCTAATGAGATTATAGAATAAGCGCTCGTTTTAATCCTTGGGGGCGGTCGCAATTTGGTTGGATCAAGTGATTATATTGGGTTGAGCGCTCGTCTGTATCCATGATGACGGGCGCATTGTCGATATGAGTTCAATTTGGTTGCACTTATGTGATGATAGTGGATTGAGTGCTCATCTGAGTCAATGAGGGCGGGCGCGGTATCGATATGAGTTGAATTTGGTTGCACTTATGTGATGATAGTGGATTGAGTGCTCGTCTGAGTCAATGAGGGCGGGTGCAGTATCGATATGAGTTCAATTTGGTTGCACTTATGTGATGATAGTGGATTGAGTGCTCGTCTGAGTCAATGAGGGCAGGCGCAGTATCGATATGAGTTCAATTTGGTTGCGCTCGTCTGAGTCAATGAGGGTGAGCGCTGTAACGACATGAGTTCAATTTGGTTGCACTTATGTGATGATAGTGGATTGAGTGCTCGTCTGAGTCAATGAGGGCGGGCGCAGTGTTGATATGAGATCAATTTGGTTGCACTTATGTGATGATAGTGTTCAATTTGATTGCAGTTAAATGATGATAGTGGATTGAGCGCTCGTCTGAGTCCATGAGAGTGGGCGCAGAAGCATTCTGAGTTCAATTTGGTTTCTCTAATGAGATTATAGAATAAGCGCTCGTTTTAATCCTTGGGGGCGGTCGCAGTGTCGATATTAGATCAATTTGGTTGGATCAAGTGATTATAGTGGGTTGAGCGCTCGTCTGTGTCCATGATGACGGGCGCATTGTCGATATGAGTTCAATTTGGTTGCACTTATGTGATGATAGTGGATTAAGCGCACGTCTGAGTCAATGAGAGCGGGCGCAGTGTCGATATGAGTTCAATTTGGTTGCACTTATGTGATGATAGTGGATTGAGCGCTCGTCTGAGTCAATGAGGGCGGGCGCAGTGTCGATATGAGTTCAATTTGGTTGCCCTTATGTAATGATGGTGGATTGAGTGCTCGTCTGAGTCAATGAGGGCGGGCGCAGTGGCGATATTAGTTCAATTTGGTTGCACTTATGTAATGATGGTGGATTGAGTGCTCGTCTGAGTCCATGAGGGTGGGCGCTGTGTCGATATGACTTCAATTTGGTTGCACTTATGTGATGATAGTGGATTGAGCGCTCGTCTGAATCAATGAGATCGGGCGCAGTATCCATATGAGTTCAATTTGGTTGCACTTGTGTGATGATAGTGGATTGAGCGCACGTCTGAGTCAATGAGGGTGGGCGCAGTGTCGAAATGACTTAAATTTGGTTGCACTTATGTGATGGTAGTGGATTAAGCGCTCGTCTGAGTCCATGAGGGTGGGCGCTGTGTCGATCTGACTTCAATTTGGTTGCACTTATGTGATGATAGTGGATTGAGCGCTCGTCTGAGTCAATGAGGGCGAGCGCAGTGTCGATATGATTTCAATTTGGTTGCACATATGTGATGATAGTGGATTGAGCGCTCGTCTGAGTCAATGAGGGCGAGTGCAGTATCGATATGAGTTCAATTTGGTTGCACTTATGTGATGATAAATCATTGAGTGCTCGTCTGAGTCAATGAGGGCGGGCGCAGTATCGATATGAGTTCAATTTGGTTGCACTTATGGGATGATAGTGTTCAATTTGATTGCAGTTAAATGATGATAGTGGATTTAGCGCACGTCTGAGTCAATGAGAGTGGGCGCAGAAGCATTCTGAGTTCAATTTGGTTTCTCTAATGAGATTATAGAATAAGCGCTCGTTTTAATCCTTGGGGGCGGTCGCAGTGTCGATATTAGATCAATTTGGTTGAATCAAGTGATTATATTGGGTTGATCGCTCGTCTGTGTCCATGATGACGGGCGCATTGTCGATATGAGTTCAATTTGGTTGCACTTATGTGATGATAGTGGATTGAGCGCTCGTCTGAGGTCCATGAGGGTGGGCGCTGTGTCGATATGAGTTCAATTTGGTTGCACTTATGTGATGATAGTGGATTGAGCGCTCGTCTGAGTCAATGAGAGTGGGCGCAATGTCGATATGAGTTCAATTTGGTTGCACTTATGTGTTGATAGTGGATTTAGCGCACGTCTGAGTCAATGAGAGCGGGCGCAGTGTCGATATGAGTTCAATTTGGTTGCACTTATGTGATGATAGTGAATTGAGCGCTCGTCTGAGTCAATGAGGGCGGGCGCAGTGGCGATATGAGTTCAATTTGGTTGCCCTTATGTAATGATGGTGGATTGAGTGCTCGTCTGGAGTCAATGAGGGTGGGCGCAGTGGCGATATTAGTTCAATTTGGTTGCACTTGTGTAATGATAGTGGATTGAGTGCTCGTCTGAGTCCATGAGGGTAGGCGCTGTGTCAATATGACTTCAATTTGGTTGCACTTATGTAATGATAGTTGATTGAGCGCTTGTCTGAATCAATGAGGGCAGGCGCAGTATCCATATGAGTTCAATTTGGTTGCACTTGTGTGATGATAGTGGATTGCGCGCTCGTCTGAGTCAATGAGGGTGGGCGCAGTGTCGAAATGACTTAAATTTGGTTGCACTTATGTGATGGTAGTGGATTAAGCGCTCGTCTGAGTCCATGAGGGTGGGCGCTGTGTCGATCTGATTTCAATTTGGTTGCACTTATGTGATGATAGTGGATTGAGCGCTCGTCTGAGTCAATGAGAGCGAGCGCAGTGTCGATATGATTTCAATTTGGTTGCACATATGTGATGATAGTGGATTGAGCGCTTGTCTGAGTCAATGAGGGCGGGTGCAGTATCGATATGAGTTCAATTTGGTTGCACTTGTGTGATGATAAATCATTGAGTGCTCGTCTGAGTCAATGAGGGCGGGCGCAGCATCGATATGAGTTCAATTTGGTTGCAATTATGTGATGATGGTAGATTGAGCGCTCGTCTGAGTCAATGAGGGCGGGTGCAGTATCGATATGAGTTCAATTTGGTTGCACTTATGTGATGGTAGTGGATTGAGTGCTCGTCTGAGTCAATGAGGGCGGGCGCAGTATCGATATGAGTTCAATTTGGTTGCACTTATGTGTTGATATTGGATTGAGCGCTCGTCTGAGTCAAAGAGGGTGAGCGCAGTGTCGATTTGATTTCAATTTGGTTGCACATATGTGATGATAGTGGATTGAGTGCTCGTCTGAGTCAATGAGGGCAGGCGCAGTATTGATATGAGTTCAATTTGGTTTCAATTATGTGATGGTAGTGGATTGAGCGCTCGTCTGAGTCCATGAGGGTGGGCGATGTGTCGATATGACTTCACTTTTGTTGCACTAATGTGATGATAGTGAATTGAGCGCTCGTCTGAATCAATGAGGGTGGGCGCAGTATCGATATGAGTTCAATTTGGTTGCACTTATGTGGTGATAGTGGATTGAGCGCACGTCTGAGTCAATGAGGGCGGGCGCAGTGTCGATATGACTTCAATTTGGCTGCACTTATGTGATGATAGTGGATTGATCGCTCGTCTGAGTCAATGAGGGCGGGCGCAGTATCGATATGAGTTCAATTTGGTTGCACTCATGTGATGATAGTGGATTGAGCGCTCGTCTGATTTCATGAGGGCGGGCACAGTAGCATTTTGAGTTCAATTAGGTTTCTCTAAGGAGATAGTAGAATGAGCGCTCGTTTGAATCCTTGGGGCGGTCGCAGTGTCGATATGAGATCAATTTGGTTGTAATGCTCGTCTGAGTCCAAGAGGGCGGGCAGAGTAGCATTTTGAGTTTAATTTGGTTTCTCTAAGAAGATAGTAGAATGAGTGCTCGTTTGAATCCTTGGGGGCGGTCACAGTGTCGATATGCGATCAATTTGGTTGTACTTATGTGATGATAGTGGATTGAGCGCTCGTCTGAGTCCATGAGAGCGGGCACAGTAGTATTTTGAGTTCAATTTGGTTTCTCTAAGGCAGAGCTTCCCAAACTTTTGGGTATGCGACCCACCTAGCAAAATTCTATATGTCTCGCGACCCACCTATGAAAATTTTTCACCAAGTAGTATTAAGCATTAATTGAATCAGACTGTCATCTGTTTCGGCAATTTTTACAAAAATATTCACGTTACCTTCATGTACAAATGCAAAAAATGACAAACATGATATTTTTTGTCAAAATGTTTTTATTTTACTTCATTAAGGGGACAGCTTTTAGGCATAAAAGTTTTCTGAAATAACGTGGTGATGAATATTTAAAACAAATGCGGTTTGAATTTGAAATTATATTCATGAAAAAAATGATCAGAACGTTCGGCATTCGAGCTGCAATTAATATTTGTTCTACGCGACCCACCAACAATCCGCAGTTTGGGAAACCATGCTCTAAGGAGATAGCAGATTGAGCGCTCGTTTTAATCCTTGAGGCGGTCGCAGTGTCGATATGAGATCAATTTGGTTGTACTGCTCGTCTGAGTCCATGAGGGCGAGCACAGTAGAATTTTGAGTTCATTTAGGTTTCTCTAAGGAGATAGCAGATTGAGCGCTCGTTTGAATCCTTGGGGCGGTCGCAGTGTCGATATGAGATCAATTTGGTTGTAATGCTCGTCTGAGTCCATGAGGGCGGGCAGAGTAGCATTTTGAGTCCATTTAGGTTTCTCTAAGGAGATAGTAGAATGAGTGCTCGTTTGAATCATTGGGGCGGTCACAGTGTCGATATGCGATCAATTTGATGATAGTGGATTGAGCGCTCGTCTGAGTCCATGAGGGCGGGCACAGTAGCATTTTGAGTTGTCGATATGAGTTCAATTTGGTTTTACTTATGTGGTGATAGTGGATTGAGCGCTCGTATGAGTCCATGAAAGCGGGCGAAGTAGTATTTGGAGTTCAATTTGGTTTCTCTAAGGAGATAGCAGATTGAGCGCTCGTTTGAATCCTTGGGGGCGGTCACAGTGTCGATATGCGATCAATTTGGTTGCACTCATGTGATGATAGTGGATTGAGCGCTCGTCTGAGTCCATGAGGGCGGGCACAGTAGCAATTTGTGTTCATTTAGGTTTCTCTAAGAAGATAGTAGAATGAGCGCTCGTTTGAATCCTTGGGGCGGTCGCAGTGTCGATATGAGATCAATTTGGTTGCACTTATGTGATGATAGTGGATTGTGCGCAAATCTGAGTCCATGAGGGCGGGCACAGTAGCATTTTAAGTTCAATTAGGTTTCTCCAAGGAGATAGTAGAATGAGCGCTCGTTTGAATCCTTGGGGCGGTCGCAGTGTCGATATGAGATCAATTCGGTTGTACTGCTCGTCTGAGTCCATGAGGGCGGGCACAGTAGCATTTTGAGTTTATTTAGGTTTCTCTAAGGAGATAGTAGAATGAGTGCTCGTTTGAATCCTTGGGGCGGTCACAGTGTCGATATGCGATCAATTTGTTTACACTTATGTGATAATAGTGGATTGAGCGCTCGTCTGAGTCAATGAGGGTGGGCGCAGTGTCGATATGAGTTCAATTTGGTTGCACTTATGTGTTGATAGTAGATTGAGCGCTTGTCTGAGTCAATGAGGGCGGCAGTATCGATATGAGTTCAATTTGGTTGCACTTATGTGTTGATAGTGGATTGAGTGCTCATCTGAGTCAATGAGAGCGGGCGCAGTATCGATATGAGTTCAATTTGTTTGCACTTGTGTGATGATAGTGGATTTAGTGCTCGTCTGAGTCCATGAGAGCGGGCGCAGTGTCAAAATGACTTAAATTTGGTTGCACTTATGTGATGATAGTGGATTGAGCGCTCGTCTGAGGCCATGAGGGCGGGCACAGTAGAATTTTGAGTTCAATTAAGTTTCTCTAAGGCAATAGTAGAATGAGCGCTCGTTTGAATCCTCGGGGTGGTCACAGTGCCGATGTGAGATCAATTCAATCATTTTAATAAACCTAAAATGTATTTCTTATTTCAGCAATCGTACACTACTTTTTAATAACATTTACTAACCGTCTCATAATTTTAATCCACAATAAATAGAAGTAGATTGTTAGAAACCCGGATAAATTTTAGAAAAAAGTGATGTTATAAAGACCTCAGCTATTAGCAGCAGGACTTTGCGATTTCGTAGAAACTTCTTATAGTTGGGAAAATCATATTTGAAAAGAATTTTACCTCTAATTGAATATTAAAAGGTTTTCTGGACTTGAAGATACAAAAGTTGAAAGTTTAATCATACATCGTGGAACCAATGCTAACAGAATCCTGAATTGGCATCAAAACATTTTCATTTGGTTGAAAACTACCAAAAATATATGAAGTGTGATAGTACGGGGCCCTTCTTAGCTGTGCGGTAAGACGCGCGGCTACAAAGCAAGACCATGCTGAGGGTGGCTGGGTTCGATTCCCAGTGCCGGTCTAGGCAATTTTCGGATTGGAAATTGTCTCGACTTCCCTGGGCATAAAAGTATCATCGTGTTAGCCTCATGATATACGAATGCAAAAATGGTAACTTGGCTTAGAAACCTCGCAGGTAATAACTGTGGAAGTGCTTAATGAATACTAAGCTGCGAGGCGGCTCTGTCCCAGTGTGGGGATGTAATGCCAATAAGAAGAAGAAGAAGTGATAGTACGGTTTTTTTTGTTAAAAAAAAAACACGTTGGGGACATAGGAGAAGGGGGTCAAAATCTACAAAAAAAGTGGATTGCCCTAGTAATTAGTAGAGACATAAGCCATTCAACTAATTCCTTCATAAAAATAATTTATTTTTGATTAAAGAAGTTATGAAAATTTTCAATGAAATTGTTATGCGGATACATTCAGTACAAGCAAGCATGTATATATTTTCTACATTTCTTCCGAAAAAAGGCACAATTTCCATAATGGTATACATGGCCAAACCCCCCATAGATAATTCTCATTGCCACATGGTTAAATTCATCTACCCAAAATGAAGTTCAAACAAGTCAAAATTAAGTTCAATTCCCTTAATTCTAGATCGTTGCTGGGGGAAGCCAAATTTTAGTCGAATGGGTCAGCCTGAGCTTTAGTATTTGATTTTAGTATTTGATTTGAGTTTGCGTTTGATCATGTGTAGAAAAGTATCTGAATTCTAAGTTGTTTCCACCTAACGAATGGTTTGAATAGGTTCAAAAAAGCTAAGTTTGAGATAAACCTCTTCAACCCAATTTTAATTCCCCATCGAACTGCTATCGTTAGGTGGTTTACTTTTTCTATTTCTGATATCATCGGGTGGAATGAGACAACTAAAACAACTCAAAATTTAGGTTGTTTGATCGATCCGTGTATAATAACCATATTTCATCATATTGCTTTTGGAAATGTTAATTTAAAATGAACAAATCTATTAACAAGAAAACAAAACCTTTTTTGTTTCTTTATTTTTGTATCTTTATTGAGAAGACTTTCAGCCCTAGGCTGGCTCGACTCCAATAAATCTTTCTTAAATTCAATTACATGTAAAATGTGAACAGTACTGCCCATGATATCATGATTGACGTAATAACCTTTCAAAATTTCAGCTAATTTAACTTACTTTCGCATTTACTACGGTAATTCAATCGTTGTAACATCGATAAGTTGCATGTCTCAAACCTCATTTAAGTAAACCTCATTTATAGATTTAAATAAATTTTATATTAAATATTCAAAAATAGCAAAGTTCATTTAATCATCGTACAATGTTCTGTGAAATTGTTCTGAAACATACCAACAATCGAGCGATCAGAACAAATTTCCAAATCGAATGTCGAATGTCGGAGGTGTATTTTCCTATAAATTTTGACTCAAAGCCCCATAAAAACATCTAATCAAATGCGCAGCTTATGCTACAAGCGATTGAGCTTAAATTTTGAGGGATTGATATTCTTACCATAAGACACAATCCAAGAGGGGGGGGGGAGGCGTGGAATTCGACAACTTTTTGTTTCCTGGGCGAGTCTACTGGATACCTTGCGTGGGCGCGGGGTTCATAGTGACTTGAGCGCTTGCAAGAGCCCTATGATGGCAAACACAGCACGAGTTTGAGTCTAAATATGTTGCACTGAGACGTTCATAGTGACTTGAGCGCTCGCCAGAGTCCCATGAGAGCGGACACAGCATGAATTTAAGTACAAAATTGTTACTCTGAGACGTTCATAGTGAATTCAATACCTAATTTCCATAACGACTTATCTGCTTTTGTAAATAAAGATCCAAACGTCGATTTGACGAATCTGATGGCACTTCCATGCTAACCATCACCATCTACACGTAAGTGAAGGCTTCGGCTACCTGTTATGGTGTTGGTTTACGTGGGAGTGCCTTTAGATTTGTCAAATCGACGTTTGAATTTTTGTTTACAAAACCAGATAAGTCGTTTTGAAAATTTGTTATTGAATCGAGTGCCCCCAGAGTCCCATAAGGGCGGACACAGCATTGTTACTCTGATTCGTTCATAGTGAATTGAGCGCTCGCCAGAGTCCCATAAGGGAAAAACAACATGAATTTGAGTACAGGATTGTTACTCTGAGACGTTTATAGTGAATTGAGCGCTCGCTAGAGCCCCATGAGGGCGGATACATCATGAGTTTGAGTTCAAAACTATTGCCTTGAGACGTTCATAGTGTCTTGAGCCCTCGCTAAAGCTCCATGAGGGCATGACTCAGATTCGATTTGATTACAATTTGGCTACTCGTAGGTGCTCATAGTTAAATGAGTGATCGTCTAAGTCCCATGTGGGTGGACATGAATTTGATTTGAGTACAATTCGGTTACTCTGAGGCTTTCATAGTGAATCGAGCGATTAACTGAGTCCTCATGGAGGCGGACACAGATTCGATTTGCGTACAATTTGATTACTCTGAGCCTGAGGTGTTCATTGTGAAATGAGTGATCATCTGAGTCCCTTGAGTGGGCGGACATAGATTTGATTTACTCTGAGGCCTTCATAGTAAGTTGATAGATCCTTTGAGTTTTGTAGTGCGGACATAGTATCAATTTTAGTACAATATGTTTGATTCGAGGCATCCATAATGAGCTCAGCGAACGTCTGAAACCCATGAAGTTAGACACAGATTCGATTTGAGTACATTATGATGACGGTTAAAGCAAGACCAGGCTGGGGGTGGATGGGTTCGATTCGGTGCCGGTCTAGGCAATTTTCGGATTGGAAATTGTCTCGACTTCCCTGGGCATAAAAGTATCATCGTGCTAGCCTCATGATATACGAATGCAAAAATGGTAACTTGGCTTAGAAACCTCGCAGTTAATAACTGTGGAAGTGCTTAATGAACACTAAGCTACGAGGCGGCTCTGTCCCAGTGTGGGGATGTAATGCCAATAAGAAGAAGAAGAAGATGATTACTCTGAGACCTTCATTGTGAGTTGGGCGGTCTTGTGAGTCATGTGAGGGCGGCCTTAGTAGCAATTGGAGTACAATTTAATTGCTCTAAGGCATTCATAGTAAATAGTTTGTTTTGGTCGATTGATGAACATTTAAAATTAAAATTTAAGCCGGTACACCTTATTAGAATTTCATTTTACCGTGACACACCACGATAACAAATTTGTCTTGGCTTAGACAACGGACAGCACTCTCATGCAACACTTTTGTTGATTAGTGATAAATTTTCCGATGCCGAAAAAAAAATCTTTTTACTAGGGTAGGAATCAAACCGACATTTCTCAGCACATGTCACTAGACGATTGAAGTTACCCAGAAGCATTTTAAACATCCAAAACACATGGGCGTAAAACTGTTATAATGAAGTAAAGCTTAGGAGTGCGAAACCAAGCATTTTATGGGATGTTTGTTCAATGAAGATAGGGGGAAAGACGGCTTTGGCAGGTTTTGCTCTATTATTGGCAGGGGGGTTTTTGTCGACCGAATTTTATGAAATTTGGCCACAATATTCATTGATATGCAAAGAATGTTTAGGCCAAATTTGAGCCTTAATCAGTCATAAAAAAACCCTGCCAATAATAGAACAAAACCTGCCAAAGCCGTCATTCCCTACCTAAATTTGTGGAGACGAAACTTAAAAATAAGAAAAAATGTCGGGTGCAGGCGAAATTCAACGGACGTGGACGTAAAGACATTTGTTCAGTTTGTTGAGCTGAGTCGATTGGTATATAATACTATGGGTCTAAGAGCCTTTTATAAAAAGTTCGTTGTCGGATTGAAATGATAGCCTTTCTTTACAGCAAATGATCAGAGTGCAAAATTTTCCAAAAAGCATTGCAAATTAGTGAAAATATCTTCAGAAGTTTCGATGCTGGTTTGAAGCTATTTCAAAAAGGCATTCTAAGTTGGCGGTATTTCCTTTAGAAAATGTTTTGATAATATGAGGTAATTAAAAAGGCTAGCTTGTCAAAGTTAGGCATTTCATATGAAAAACAATGTTTGTTGAGGCAGTCATCAATTCGAGGCGCGTAGGACCTCTAAATTAAGTAAAAGTTTTCTATAATTTTTTTAGATAAAAATGCATTGAGTATTAAATGGAGGCGATTTAAATAGACAACAAAACTTGACTTGAACAGAGGGCGGAGTAATCAAGAAAAAAATAATCCAATATTCAATACAAAGTACAGTTGAAATTTCGACCAATGTTTTACTCATCAACATAATTGTTTTTGAAAGAAGTCGGCACATAGACCTGTAAAAATCATAATACGATGCAATCAATGAGTTTAGAAAGCGAAATTTCATTGGTATTTTGAAAACTATAGGAGTTCCGTTCCATCACAGTCTATATTTTGAAGATCCTATTTCATTAGAATTTCACTTTCATTCTAACATGCCAATTGAACTCGAGCAAAAACGATGCACGCGCCACGAGTGATCGATTAGCCAACTAATGATTATTTGAATTGACCAGTAAATCAGTAAACGATGGAATTTGAGGAGTGTTATGTCTGTTTGTCTGTGCTTTACATATGAATTCTTGTTTATGCAGATGTATATGACGCATCAAACTAATATCTGGTGTTACTCTGGCGGTATTACGTGTTTTGTTTGATCTAAAATAAGTATTAAATTGAATTTATTCACATTTAGGCGTGGGGCGCAATTTTCAAATCAAAAAAAGTTTTATGGGCGGATTTTCCAAAGGGCGCAAAATTTTAAATGTATGAGTAACCAGCTCATGATTTACCATGACAGCACTGATCATCAAGTTTTCAATTGAAGAAATTCAAAACTGTTCAGATTTAGATTAAAGAAACACAGCTGTGCAACTTAGTTCAGATTTAAATTCCATTACCGTGGACCCTCGATAATTTGAACGGTACCTCATTCAAATTAACGGGGTTCATTTTTAATTTGAACTTCTGGTTACTCTATTTGCATCAGAGAAACTGGTTTCTGGCCGCTCTCTTTGTTGGTTTGTTTTGATTCTGCGTTCCGTTTCACGATGTTTCATTTTTCTTCTCTCGACTTCACGTGCTAAATGACGTTTGAACCATTTTTAATTTGAACGATGTTCAAACCAACGGGGTTCAAATTAAAAAGTGTTCAGATTAAAAGCGGTCATATTACCGGGGTCCACAGTATAGGTATGGCAATTCGGTTACTCTTTGCCTCACATATTTAAGAAACGTACCTTCCGAAGCATTCAAGACAATTAGATTGCTGTTCACTTGTAAAATATTTTGAGAAGGATTTGCTTTTTCCCTAATCCATTTTTCACAATTCCGATTCTTTTGATATCTTCGAGACTTATGTTACTGTCACTCGCGCATTTAATTTTCGATATTTACATTGATTTATTCAAAATCTCAAAGAAAAATATAGAATATAGAATGCAAAAAACGAAAATGTGTGCAACAATTAACCTCTGATACGAATGGATCTCTGTTGCAGTACATATAGTTTATTACTAGAATTTCCACAGAAAAAGTTAATGATTCAAAAGTTTTTTTTTTCAAAATATCCAAAAAGGAGGACATTTTAGCGATAAAGGAGGACAACTGATTTTTAATGAAAAAGGAGGACATGTCCTCCTTTAGGATACCATATGGTCACCCTAGGTGGTCGTGACAGCGTTCCCTCAGTGAAAAGAGCCAAAGCCCTATTCAATTCCCTAACAAAACATAACCAACCTGCAATAGCAACACAGACCCAAATCCAGGCCCTGGAATCCAACCTCTCCTAAAATCGATCTTTCTCTTCTAACACATGTTAAAGCCGGCGACCCTCCATCTAAAATTCAGGCTTGTTTTCATGATCTCATTACCTATACAGAAGGCTCAGTGTTTAACGGAAAAGTCGGATTCAACGATTCAACAAATATCAGTTCTTCCCTTCCCCCAACCCTGCTCCATTTTTAGTGTAGAGGCCTATGCCTTGATGATATCCTCTATCCCAAACCCCTCTCAAAACAATAGACCCACTGTTATTTTAGTGACTCTGCTAGCTGTCTCCGGGAAATGAGTTTCTCCTCCCTGAGGCATCCATGGTTACAGGTGGCTGAAAGGCGAGCTCTAGCCAGCAATATTGTCTTCTGTTGGATCCCATGTCACTCTGGCATCCAAGGCAATGAGAAGGCAGATCGCCTGGCTGGCCTTGTTCCCATTCCATCCGTAGATGCTGTTAGATGAATCAAGGAGAAAACCCGGGATAGTTGGAACCTTTGCTGGTTCTCGAGAAAAGACACTGCACTCCGGAGAATAAAACCATCCACCTTACCTTGACGTGATAATAACAACTTAAAATACCGTAGATCCCTCTCCCGATTACGAATTGGTCTCACTCACAGTTACCGGATTACAAAAGAGGACCCCTCATACTGTACCACTTGTGGTATCCCCTTGACAATCAACCACATCCTAGTCGAATGCAATAGTTATAACGAACAACGCTTGACCTTGAATTTGAGCGGCACACTAGAAGAGATTTTGTTACCTCCATGTTTATTCAGTTTAGAATGGTGTAGAATTCAGCAGATTGTCATTTCCTCTCATTGATTGGTGTAGTATAGAATGGCTTCTTCATTTTCTTCTATTTGGCTTTATATCCTCCATCAGAACAATGCCGACTCGCAACTTAATGTTCATTCAGCACTTCAACATTTATTAACTATGAGGTTTCCAAGCCAAGTCACCATTTGTTTTACATTCGTATATCATAAGGGTAACACATTGGAACTGTAATGCCCAGAAAGGGCGAGACAATTTCCAATCAATAAATTTCCTAACCGGACCGAGAGTCGAACCCAGCCACCTTGAAGATAGTCTTGCTGTGCAGTTATGCATCTTATCGCACGGCTAAAGAAGGCCTCAGAATAAAAAAAAGTTTTTGAAAATTAAGATGCCCTTTACAAACTCTTTATTATACCTGGTAGGCGGGCCCTCTAAATTAAGAGATCAACTACGTAGCAGAGCATAAAATATTCACCTTCACGAAGCACCTTCGGTCCGAAATTAGACAAACGTCGCCTGGCTATTGAAAGACTTACTCAGTTTACTTCTTCACAGATTCAATCATATGATTGGTACTGAGAATAGTCAATGCGTTCGAAGAAAACATAATTAGCCTTAATTATATTGACCTTTGGCGCTGAAAGTGTCCTTCAGTTGTACGTCGGCGACAGGTCTATGTTGATAATTGTTTAAATCATCATATAAGTGTTCAGTTTTACAGTATTTTTTTTTTTTTTTATTATAAGCGGAATATAAATCGAAGGGATCGCTTCTCAAGGTGCGTATTGAAATATTAACAGTGGTGGTTTAGTCAATCAGAATGTTTTAATTTAAATTTTAGTTAAAAA
>NW_026942402.1:0-2225 GCF_024139115.2 Armigeres subalbatus
TTGTAGGGACCTGAAAGTATTTCCCAGACTTTTGAAGCAATCTTTGAATCACAGAAAATTAAGAATTCCTGGAGAAATCTCCTAAGTTAAAGTCCTGTAAGCAATCTCCGAAGGAACTCATAAAATCTCAGAAGGAAATTGCGTGTTAGAATCTCGGAAGGAACTTCTGGATGCAGCCCGAAAGAATCTCAATGAAGGAACTTCTGGAGGAATTCTTCCGGAAAGAACTTCCTGGAGGAATCTCAGAAGCAACTTCCTGGAGAAATCTCAGAAGAAACTCCTGCAGGAACTTATGGAGGCCCTGCAGAATCTCCGAATGAACTCCAGTAGAGGATTCTCTCAAGAATTCAAATTTTGAGGAATCATGAGAGAATTCTCTGTTTTGTTCCTCATTTCTAGAAGAATCTTCCAGAAATTCTGAGGACCCATGAAGGAATCCTTTTCAGAATCTGCAAAGAACTCCTGCATCTCCGAAAGAACTCAAGGAGGAATCTTCGGAAGGAACTCCTGCAATGAATCTCCGAACAAACTCCTGGAAAAATCACTGAACGAATTATTGTAGTTGTGATGGGCCCTCCGAAAGTACTTTCTGAGAAACGATCTTTGGAGCATCTGAACTCTTCCAGGAATCACAGAATTTCTGAAATTCTTTTGAAAAGAATTGAGCAATCTCCCATAATTCTGCAGGAATCTCCCATGGAACTTCTCGAAGAAATCTCCGTAAAGGATTTGCGTGGAATCTTTGAAGAGAATCCTTTTCTGGATGCAGCTCCGAAAAGACTCCTGCACTGCCGTGAATCTGTCCCATCTTTGCTGGGTTTCCTATTCATATCGGACAAATATGCGATTCACGGCAGTGCAGGGAATTAGCGAAGGAACTCCTGAAGGATGTTCTTCCTCCTTCTTTCATTTCAAAGCTGGCATTGGTTCGCCGAAAGCCCCACCCAAGCGCCAACCGATCTACGTCGCTGAATCCGAAACATGCGTTTATCACGACGATGGTTTCGATCATCAACTGAAGACCGCTCATAACTATCGAAAGGTTTTTTCCTTTGGAGTCTGAAATGTCTCAGAAGAATTTCCTGGAGGCAATCGTCAGAAGGATTTGGCCTGGAGGTATCTATTGGCGAAGGAACCCCTGCAGGAATCTCAGAATGAAGGCGTTCCGTATCTACCTCTACAATAAATTCAAATTTCCCACGATCTATCTTATTTTGTTCATTTATTAGAAGAATCTAAATGTCATTTGAGGCAGTTCTGTAATGGACCACGAACTTTCCTTTTTCCAGTAACCATGTATATATTTACCTGGACATAATTCTGCCTTGAATGACAGCTGGATGTAAATAAAAGCAGCATGAAAATCCCTTTGGAACGAACCTAACTGCTACCTAACCGCCCAAAGCGAAACATATCTAACGTTTCCTAACGTGAGAATAACAGCTGATGAAATTATGCACCAAACATTCCAATCAGTACACTAACAAAAAGTGTCGGTTCAATAACGAAGCGTAACTTTGTTCTCACTTTACCCTAACTGTTAGTGCGAGAATGTTAGTGTAACTATCTCACAGTGTTAGGATGCACATTATGCTCAAGTTAGAGTGAATCTCTTCCTTGTTGGGATTATGCACGATAACCAACAATCACACTAATACCCAGCACAGAAGGCTTACTCTTAACTTGGAGTATATTGCATCTAACCTTGTGAGAGAGCTAGTTACATTAACATATCTACCACTAACAGTTAGGGTAAAGTGAGGCCAAAGTTACGCTATAGATTGAGGTCACACTTTGTTAGGGTATGTTCATGTTTCATGCATAATTTCATCTAACCTGTTATTCTCACGTTAGGGAAACGTTAGATATGTTTCTGCTTTGGGCGGTATAGGGGTAGTGGTTAGGTTCGTTCCAAAAAGGGATTTTCATGTTACTTTATTTACATCCAGCTGTCATTCAAGGCAGAATTATGTAAAGTATATACTACGTTTACTATAGAGAAAGTATATAATTACATAACTGCCTCAAATGACAAAGTTAGATGTAAATATTACTTTTATTAATAAAAGGATAGATCGTGGGAAATTATTTATTGTACCAAATAAGTAATACGGAACGCCTGCAAGACCTTTCGAATTTTCACCCAGAACAGCTGTGCTGAAGCCAAGATCCGTTCCGGTGCAGCTATGCGGACAGCGTGGCGGGCAGTAAGCAGGTTTCCACGG
>NW_026942403.1:0-47978 GCF_024139115.2 Armigeres subalbatus
TCTCCGAATTTCTGTGCTCGTATCATTTTCTGCGACCATCAGTGTCCACTGCAAACTCGTGGTGGGTGACTCACGTTGTCTTCTCTTGACCCCCTTCCTATCACGTACTGTACCAAACTGATTACAGTATACTCCCACTAATCCGACAAATTTATGGTCAGACTATCGAGATTTCTCTCGTTAATTCGACTGTCAAATCCATGCAAATGAACCACAACAAAACACAGCATAAATTTGAAAACTGACAGCACAATGTGTTCAGATGGGTGTTGATACTGTTTAATCGGGAAAATTTTGAATCAGCGGAACCGGCGAGAGCCAAATAAGCGGGGGGTTACAGTATCTACAAAACGCTCATTACGTCGGTAGTTCTCTATGGACACGAGACTTGGACGATGCTCGTGGCGAACCAACGTGCACTTGGAAGTTTTGGAAATAAAGAGCAGACGGTACATGGAGAAAGCGAATGAACCACAAGTTGCATCAGCTGTTAGGAAAATCATCCATCGTTTACAATGCGAACACCGGGCGACTGCGGTGGGCCAAGCACGTAAGCAGAATTTCGGACAGTAACCTGGTGAAAATGTTTAATAAATAAATAATTCATACTTTTTGAAAATAAATTTATTTTATTTCTGCAAATATGTATACAATAAAAAATGTATTTTGTATTTTTGCTTATAATTATAACTTTTAGTACAGCTAGTTTCTTATAGCGTGTATGCTCCCATTTACAATAAGAGCATACCGCGAGACTACGATTTCCTATTCCTATAATAACTACACTTACGACACTAGTGAAGATCTTATGTTACAAAATCGAAAATATCGCAATACAAGCCTAAACACAAGAAAACCCCTTCATCCCATATACAAATTTCGAATGGTTAAAACAGGAAAAATGTACAAAATATCTTGTACTTTCACAGTTCTGAACTATCAGTGATTAAAAACATGCGTGAGAGAATTCATTGACTGATAAAAATGTGCACTTTTCTAAATAAGTGTTATTTCTTCAACAACTTTTAACAACAATCAATTTTTATAATCTAGTATTTACATTTTTTGGAGGAAAAGCATAGATACATGTAGCACTAAGTCAAACATAATATGAAGAAAGTGATAACAATTTATCTGCATTCCATTCCAATGAAAGAGTGTGAATATTTGTCGTGTGTTTGGAGAAGGCATTTGGAGAACTGTACATTTTATTTCCAATGAATTTATATACACACCTCCATCAGCAAGGAACAGGGATTCCCCGATGACGGTTGGGATTATAATTCATAGCTCGATTATATTTCACAATAGCATTGCTTATGTACAGTTGAAATTCGTGAACGGCTCTACAGAAACTTGTTTGATTTAATTCTAAAAATATATCCATCTAGAACTATAAATAGAGATTAAGATGAAAAAACTGATACCTACTTAGGAAATCTATACGGTTTGCTATGTATTGCCTCAGTGTGTGGAATAGTTACAAAGGTACAATGATAAATCAAATAGAAAAGAAAAACCTTCAAACTTTATTGTGCTTGGAAAAAGCCGAATTCCAACCTATCGCTTCCTTTATCTTCCTACACCGTGGTCGACGTAGAACTCGTTCCGGCCGATTTCTTCTCCACCAAATTTTCCCGGAAAAACTTTATCTTTTGCACAAAGAACGACTCTAAACTCTCGGCACACCGGTAGAACTGCGACTCTTTTGGATTGTAGTATCGGCAGTTGTCGAATATTTTGGTCATATCACCGATAAACTCCGACAGGGTGTTGTAGGTTTTGCTATTCACTTTATTTTCCACTTTTTGGAGATCTGTTTGGGGTAGGAGATATTACAATGACTTACTTGCGGTTCAGAGCCAGACAAGACAATGCTTACCCATCGGTTCCTTGATTACACGATAATAGTCAGGTGCTTCGTCCGGATCAACCGGCTCCATGAAAGGCCATGCGCTTTTATGATGCTGCAAAAGAAAAGCCATATATTCATAATGTATGTCTTATTATTTTCAACTAGGCATAATTACCTGGATTTGCTTGATCAACTTTTTCAAATTGTCAAACTCTTTTACACTCAACGATTTCATGTTAGCAAAATTGACCGAATTGTTGATCTGACAGTTGGGGCAAATGTACTCATCAATGTACTCTGCTTCACTCTGCAGGATTCCCACGCAACGCCCGTGGAACCAGTCCTGGCATTTATCACAGCATATGTAGAATCTGTAGCAAGAGAACTTGTTAATGGGTTTGCTGAAGCATAATAACTTACTCAGGTAACTTACTGGGATTCGTCGTACGGTTGCTTGCATAGACAATACAATTCTTGTGTCTCCCGAGCGTGCTTGCACTCACTACACACGAACTCGTCAATCTCCTTCGACTGCTCTTCGGAGATTCCCACGCAGTCCCCGTGGAACCAATTATGACACAGGTCACAACCAACGTAGAACCTATCGACATAGTTAAATAATTATTTTATTCGAATGAGGACACAATCTGACAGATCTTACTTGGTGTCGTCGTACGGTGTTCGACAGAGGCATAAAATTTTCTCTTTCTTTCTGGATCCTTTCTTGGCGCTCGATTTGGACGGCTTTTCGGCCTTGCTTGAGCCTTGTGCATGCTTTGCTGTTGTTTTCTGATTCTCCTTCGAGGCGGATGCCGATGATCTGTAATATGATTCATTATGAATTACTGTTTGCATTCTTTCGTTTTACTTTTGGGTACGATAAGTTCAACAGTAGCAAATTAACACAAACTTAATTCATCACTACGGAAAGAGTGTACATACAATCCAACAATAAACATATCTATAATGACGTACCTCTTCTTACTTTGGGCACCTTTCTCGGCGGGCGTCGATGCAGTCGCCGCCGCCGAATGCTGCTTCCCACTGTGTTCCTGCTTAGCCTGTTGCTGTTCCGATTTGCACCTTGCCGCCAGTTCAGCGGACAGCTCCTTCTGAATTTGTACCTGTAATTCCCGTTCGAGATGAGATCGCTTCTTGAGAATGTCTTTCTTCAGTTGTTCTTTGTGGCGGTTCAGTTGAGCCTGGGAAAATGTATATCCTGCGTAACAAATTCCACCATTTACACACCCGCATACATACCTGCAACTTGTTCTGCCGCTGTTGTTGCTGCAACAAAGCTTGCTGCTGTTTGCGCTTCTCGTTGCTCCTGCGAGCAGCTTCCGAGCGAGCATTGGGAATAGGAGTAGCCGTGCTTTCCAGCGGAACTGACATCTCCTTCGCCGCCGCACACTCAGCACTAACAGAAGCTAACACTGCCGCAGCTGCTGCAGCAGCAGCTGCCGCCGTAGAATCATTTTGAGAGATCGTCCGCTTCTTAGCGGAACTGGGTGCATCACCATCCCTGGAAGCACCCTGGTGAACTTTTCGCTCGACAGAACTAAGAGAGCTACCACCGGATTTGGTCGGTCGTCGCTTCGGTGTATCCATCATCCATTCATCATCATCGTCCTCGCCACGGTGGGGTCGCTTCTTTGACTTGACTGGTGTGCTGTGATGATGTTCTCTGTTCGAACTCAAGTTGCTGTAATTGTGCTGAAGGGCGATGGCTGCCGATCGATCATCCGTTTTCATTTGCTTTTCTTGATACCGCTGCAGGTTAAGCAATTTTTCCTCTATTTCTGGGTTAAGGTTCTCTTGCTTCAAGGCGTTCTTGATTGCTGAAATAAAAGATTAACACATGTAGTGTGAACTTTTGAGACCAATCAACGAAGAAACTTACTTTGTTGAATGTAATCCGGCGTCAAGACAAACGAGTCATCCTTTCCGTCGATTATTTTAGGATCCCCTTCTGGCACATTTTCGTCCTTCACGGTTTCAGCTTCCTCTGTCAGTGGTTGGTTCGGCTGCTCCGATTGTTGCTCCTCCACATGCATCGGTTGTGCTTGCGGGCATGGTAGCAGCTGCTGCGGTTGTATCCGTATCACATTTTGCTTACTCAGGTTACTTGCGAGAACTTTCTGCAACTCTTTCTTAACCATCGGATTAATGGCCGAATTGTTACTTCCGTTGATAACAATGTTGGACAAGATTTGGGGCTTGCTATCATTACTGCTGGTGCTGGCTGCCGTTTTTATGGTAGTTGTTAGTGAACCCGAAACAGGAAGTTCTGAATCCTCCATGGTTGGCGTTGTCGTTGTAACCGTTGAATCGGCCTATAGGGCATAAATATAAGCGTTGAGTTATTTGGTATTTATTATGCTAGGCTGTGGTGTAGAAGTAACTTTAAACTCAGCTTACATCGACAACAAAATCCCCCTGGTGAATTTGGGGTGATAAAATAGGAAATGTGACAAAATAAAAAAAAAAATATTTTCAATTTTTCAATTTGTTCCAGAAATTGAAATATGAATCAATTTCTGCCTTGGACAGGCAAAATACGTGAACGGAACCCGTAATTTCTTGTTGAAAAGACCTACAAAATTCTAGGCAGGTACTCAGAAATGATTCGTAATAAACCACAGGCGTTGAAAGTTATTTCATGGAAATCATTGTTGTTTGCAGTAGTATTTACAAAATCAAAAAATGGCTTAAATTTCAAAAAAATTCGGGGTGACAAAATCGGGTCGAAAACGTGATAAAATCGAGACGTTGAAAATCGGGTTTAAAACGTGGTAAAATCGGGGTAGACAGAATCGGGGAGTGACAAAATTGGGTCAATATAATAAAAACTGCGAATTTTCCGAAACTGTCCCCAAAATATCTGTACTGCATGTAATTGCATATTTGTCCAATCTCTGCTGGTTTTTTTATCGATGGGCAGGGTTGAAATAGTGCTGTCCAATGAGCAGCTCGAAGTAGCTCGAGGTTGTTCACGTCCTGCTCGTTCTTTTTTGTCAACAAATGGGCATGAGTAGGACAGGGAGAAACTTCGAGCTACTTCAAGCTCTCATTGGACAGCACTAATATGTCTCAATCAATGCAGTGAAAAACAGTCATCCGATTGGAAATAAAATAGACAGACCCGATCAAGACCCGAAATAGACAGACCCGATCTGAGCGAAGAAAGAAAGCATTGTAAATATGAGGTCTTGCAGCTTGGTGCAGTGAACTTACCCACCTTTGCATGATTCCCTCGAAAGTTCTACGATTTGTGTCGATCGGCCGTACCGAACCGAGATATTGAATTGATTCGCTTTATGGACAATTTTTTCCATGGTGCAGTGGATGGCAGATTTTAATACAGTTCTGCATAAGAACCTTACAGAAACTGTATAATAATTTGGCATATACTATTCTCTATAGCTAGCCTTGGAAAATAAACGAAAATCGTGCCTATCAGATGAATTTTTGCAGTAAGCAAATAATGAATTATGATTTTTTATGTATCATAAATTTGATTGATAGGAACTTTGAAATAGGTACTTACGCTTTTTGATTGAGCTCAACTGCCGAGACGGCCATTAACAGTGCTTATAAAAGACTGGATACTGAACTTATTCTTCCAGAAAAGATTTCTGATTAGCAAGCTTATACTGCACTGAATGCGTAAAAACTCTGCTCAATATTTTCGAACCACCAAAACACTAATCAAATTATATCTATATTATTTATGTTTTGTATCTAGTAGAGTTGGTTTATAAGTTGATAAAAAGAAGCGAAAAAGATAAATTCCCAACAAACAATGGAAGCTGATAGAGCGTTCTTTCTGAACTAAAATAGCCTTCTTCGTATCTGAATGGCCTAGTGCGTGTCTGAATGGCTGTAAACGCCGAGAATTATAATTCATCCAAGCAGTAATATGCGCTTATTTCAAAGGTTAGGCTAGGCAAGTGCCATTATTAGTCAATCCAATCGTCCTCCGTGACACTGGAGTTGAAATCTGAATAATCTTGTTGATCGTATGATCTCGCACAGCCGACGGATCTTTCAATTATCAATACTATCAAGTTGATCAACTATAGATGGCAGTATAGAGAACCACCATGGTTGGCAACCACATCCAAGGAAGGCAACAGGTGCGTAAATTATCCAATCCCGGCACGGGGGGTAGTGACGAGAAATTACAATATGACTCTCTTATGACGACTAATAATTAGTTGGGCATAAATCCTTCAACAAAGATTCAGTGTGGGGCAAGTCTGATGCCATCTGCCGAAGTATATACACTACCCGCCAAAAGTATGGAAGCGCAAAAAATAGTATTGCAACACCTACTTTGAATATTGCAACACCCCCAAAAAAGTTTAGCATCACTTCAGAACTCCCATATTCCCATCGGATCTTTTCCATTTAGAATAATGGGACCTTCAACAAAATTGTTCACGACGATAAGTGCATTAGGCCGGACGTCAATTTAGCTCCCTGTGTGCCTTGGCCACCGGGTGGACATCCGGATGCTCCGGATTCTGGAACACGTGTGAAGTCACAATTTAATAAATGCATTCATTCCAGCGAGATGCGGTTTTCATCATCTTTCGTAATCGCAATATGACAGGAAAATCAATGCTGACTGACGTTTGCTTGACCAGTTAGTGGTAGCCTCCCACTGATTCTCCGGGAGTTCCGGAACATCCGGTAAAGTGGTCAATTATTAATATTCGTCCCAGAAAGCTGCGATTTTTTCTAAACGGTTTGTGGAAGCGTTGTGAGAGAAAAATCAATGCAAGCATCACTAATTGACCCCAGGTGGTCTCCCAGTATTCCTCCGGAAGATCCAGAATATTCGGTAAAGAGGACAATTATTTAAATTCGTCCCAAAACGCTGCGATTTTTTCTAAACGGTTTGTGGAAGCATTGTGAGAGAAAAATCAATGCAAGCATCACTAATTGACCCCAGGTGGCCTCCCAGTATTCCTTCGGAAGATCCGGAACATCCGGAACATCCAGTAAAGTGGCCAATTATTTAAATTCGTCCCAGAAAGCTGCGATTTTTTCTAAACGGTTTGTGGAAGCATTGTCAGAGAAAAATCAGAGCAAGCATCACTAATTGACCTTAAGTGGTCTCCCAGTGTTCTTCCGGAAGATCCGGAACATCCGGTAAAGTGGTCAATTTTTAAATTACGTCCCAGCAAGCTGCGAGTTTTCTAATACGTCTGTGGTAGCATTGTGAGAGCAAAATCAATGCAAGCACCACTCATTGACCAGTGGATAATCCAGTGAAGTGGTCATATTTAATGGTTTTATAATGCATCCCAGAAAACTGCGATTTTTCCTATACCGTTTGTACAGGCAAACCTCAATGAGTCGATAATGAAGACTCGTTTAAATATCGAGACGTGGAATAGAGAATCATTGAAAATCTGTTTGCAGGGACCATCACAGTAACCCAGAATATTTTTTCAATATGGCATATTTTGCCTCCATGAGTCGATATCGAGTCATAGAACATCAACTCATAGAGGTTTGACTGTAATAGTAATGCCAGAGTTAAATCAATGCGAGCATCTCCCATTGACGCCTAGTGGCCACCTAGTAATCCTCCGGGAGCTTTAGAATATCCGGAGAAGTGGTAAATTTCTGTAATTCAACTCAGAAAGCTGCAACATTCTGAAAATCGCTTGTTGTAAAAATGTCAGAGCTAATTCAATATAACAACCAGTCGTTCTCCTCGGATGGTCCTCTAGAAGTTCTGGAACATTCGGTGAAGTGGTCCATTTTTTTTAAATTCGTCTTAGTAATCCTCCCTCGTATGTTAGATGTAGCAATATGAAAGCAAAATTTCACTGAGTGGTCCTCAGGAATAGACCTGTGCGCCGCCACCATCAAAATGAATTGTATGAAAATTTACCACGTCCAAATATTTTTTACAACGCCGATGGCTATTGTAGGCAGTAGGATTATGGATTTCGAACTTTTTTCCAAAAGAGCATTAACAGTAAAGTCAAGTTCAGTTTTCCAGTTTCGTCTAACTCCTGTCAGAAATACATATTTTCCACCATGTTCATATGACATTTTCCACTTCTAATGATGCAGAATATAATCTCATTTCCGATATAGTTTATAAATCGGAATCACCCAAAATTATTTCAAACAATTTTGTAAAAATTTCTTCAGATTCAAATCAGGAATATCTTCGAGAATTTCTTAAGAACGTTGATAAAAAAAATCCTTCAGGAATTTCGCTATGAATTCTTTTAGGAACTCCTTCAGATATTCGCATAAAAATTCTATCGTAAAATATTTCTGGAAGGAATTTCCCGGAGCTATTCCTGGATTTTCTTGAGAATACCTTGAGAAATTTTTGGGGAATTTCGAAACGAATCTATAAAGGGATATCTAGAACAATTCTCCACGTAATTTCCGCAGAAATTCCTTGTCATTTTGGCAGAATTCCTTGTGGAATACAAGCCCCTCCTTGTGGAAGAAAAGTGGGAGCATTTCTGGGAGTATTTTCAGGTTAACTTCTTTATAATATTGCAAGAGTATTTCCTGAAAATAAATCGTGAACGGTTTTCTGGGTGATTTCTGGGGAATTCCTGAAAGAACTTCTAAAAAATTTCCAAACGGTTTTCTGGCGGAATGCGGAATGCGAAATTTCAGGAAAAATATCGGAGATCGGAGATAGGTGGGCCTAAAAGAATTCCATGTGTATTTAGAAACGAATTCAGAGGAAATTTCTGTATAGTTCTCAAAGTAATTTATGTAGAGATTTTGGGGGATTTCTGGAGTAGGTCCTAGTGGAATTTTCGGAAACATTTGGAGGAATTCCTGGAGAAACTTCCGGTACACTTCCTAAAAAACTCCCGGAGGTATTCCTGGAGGAACTTCTTGAGTAGTTCAGGAACTTCTTAAGGAATTTTCCGGAGGAATTCGGAGGGACTTCTGGAGGAATTCCTAGAGGAACTTCTTGAGGAATTCCTAGAGGAACTTCTTGAGGAATTCCTAGAGGAACTTCTTGAGGAATTCCTGGAGAAACTTTCGGAAGCAGTCCTGGAAGGTGAAGGATCTTCCGGAAAAATTCCTGGAAAGAATTTCTGGAGGAACTTCCGAAGGAATTCCTGGAGGAACTTCCGAAGGAATTCCTGGAGGATCTTCCGAAGGAATTCCTGGAGGAACTTCCGAAGGAATTCCTGGAGAATCTTCCGAAGGAATTCCTGGAGGAACTTCCGAAGGAATTCCTGGAGGAACTTCCGAAGGAATTCCTGGAGGAACTTCCGAAGGAATTCCTGGAGAAACTTCCGAAGGAATTCCTGGAGGAACTTCAAAAGGAATTCCTGGAGGAACTTCCGAAGGAATTCCTGGAGGAACTTCCGAAGGAATTCCTGGAGGAACTTCCGAAGGAATTCCTGGAGGAACTTCCGAAGGAATTCCTGGAGGAACTTCCGAAGGAATTCCTGGAGGAACTTCCGAAGGAATTCCTGGAAGGTCTTCCGAAGGAATTCCTGGAAAGTCTTCCGCAAGAATTCCTAGAAGGACTTCCGGAGGAATTCCTACAATTTTACCACAATCGGCTTAGAAAAAGTCGCAGGACTGAATTCAAGAATTGGCCACTTCACCGGATGTCCCGGATCTTCCAGAGGAACAATACGAGGCCACTTGGGATCAATTAGTGATGCTTGCATTGATTTTTCTCTGGCAATGCTCCCTCAAACCGTTTAGAAAAAGTCGCAGCTTCCTGGAGCGAATTTTAAAAATTGACCACATCGGATATTCCGGAATTTGCGGAGGACCACTATGAGGCCATCTGGGGTCAATGAGTGATGCTTGCATTGATTTTGCTCTGATAATTCTGCCACAATCGGCTTTGAAAAAGTCGCAGCTTTCTGTGACGAATTTCAAAATTTAACCACTTTACCGGATGTTCCGAAATTCCCGGAGGACCACTGGGAGGACGCCAAGGGTCAAGCAAGCGTCAATCAGCATTGATTTTTCTGTCATATTGCGATTACGAAAGATGATGAACATTTGGCATGTCGCTAGAATGAATAGATGTATTAAGCGGTGACTTCACACGTGGTTCAGAATCCGGATAATCCGCGGTCTACCTGGTGGCCAGGGCACTCCAAAGAGCTAAATTGTCCTCTTTCGCAATGCACTTATCGCCGTGATAAATTTTGTAGAAGGTTCCACCATTCTAAATGTAAAGGATCCGACGATAAATCTTCACGAATATGTTAGTTCCGGAGTGATGCTAAACTTTTCGGAGTGTTGCAATATTCAAAGCAGGTGTTGCAATACTTATTTTTGCGCTTCCATACTTTTGGCGGGTAGTGTATATCTATAGATATATCCACCCTCCGTAGACTGCGTGGTTGGCGACGTGTAGCCATGGACCGAGCCGAATGGAGAAGACTCTTATATACCGCACAGGCCACTTCGGCCTTAGTCTGATTAAATAAATAATAGATATATCCACTATCCACTCCACTACCTTATACTAAATTTGCTGCGGTTAAAACGTTCAAAGTTTATTTTTGTCCAAAACGGCTGCTACTCCTAATGATGGCAGTAGGTCATTGGATTGTTGCGGCTATAAAACCACCGACAAACCGACGGGCCTCTCTGATTCCAAAATTGGCAAAAAATAATACAATCGTTTTACTCCAAGTGTAGTAACTCGTTCTGTCATTACTGACATTAACGTTCATTTTGATAGAAAAAGTCAAGAAGAAGAAAAAGCAACATGCGCGCAATTCGCCAGCTGTTCGACGTCAACATTATATGCACGTTACAAACAATCTACACAGCGATGTAGATAAAAATAACCAAGTAATTAAAAATATTTTTTGATGCTTAAATCGACATTGAAGACTTTACGATCATTACACACATTTTCGAAAGTCGAATGTTTTTCATTTGGCGAACGAATCCTATCATAAAATTCTCGATATTTATAATATCGAATATTGATTATTATGCGGGAGCTGATGAAATAAATGCATGCGTGCATGACCAAGTTTGCCCGTACACTTGTGAGAGCTGTTGTGTAAACCATCGCACAGATGGAGCTAGGTAATGAAAGGAGAGTAATTGCCAAGAAATTTGAAGAACTGTATATGGGAAGGCACGTCGGTTTGTCGGTGATAAAACTGGATGTGGTCACTGGTATTGCTTCGCGGCAGCCGAGACGTGGTATGGCGCTGATGTCTTTCATCTGTTGCAGTGTTTTCCGCAAGTTCAGCTGCTATTACTTTGAGGTTCAGTGCGGAACAATCGCGCGATCGGCCGAAATATTGTTTTCAGCATTGCGCGGCCGGTAATAAAGTTAATCAGTTCAGCGCGTGATTTCTCTTGTTTCGGACAGCAGAACAATCGCGCGATGCAATATGTTAAAAGAAAGGTGTGGAGGAACTCGATGTTCAATAGTATTAGTAAATTGTAAACATAAACACAATTTGAGGGGAATTCTGTGACGTCACACGGTTTCATTTCATTCTTCGACCATGGTCGGAATACCTTGGCATTATAGTTTTTTTGCAGCGAATACTATCATTTACAATAATTAAATAAAAGCAGCATCTACAAGACCAATTAAGCACTTCAAATCATTGCAATTTCTTTTTGAAAAAAGCTTTCCACATTAATTGAGCACTTCTGCCATCTTCCGCGAAGCATACATTTATTAGCATACATACATTTTACAGAATTCACTGGAAATTTCATATTATGTTATTGCATTGTTGTGTAATATTCATATATATATTCTGCATATAAATCACTGCTAAATACACTTAATATGCTGAAATTCCTGAATATCCTAGAATAAAAAAGATCAAATGTCATTAGAAACAAAATTAATTACCCTTACCGCAGAATACTTTTTCGTGATATTGTTATGATAACAAATTGTTGGTTACCCATAGACACGGCGATGCGCTACGCGGCGCTTGGAGGGGAAATCAAAGAAAATTTAATAACAAACTATGTGACGTCATCCGTCGTCATGTAATTGAGACGTTGCTAAGACGCGACGGAAACGACGCACTACTACAAGCAATCTGCTGTGTGATACACAAAGTGATCTCCACACCTTTCTTTTAGCATATTGCGCGCGATGGGCTGAAAAATTGTGTTGTATTGTGCGGCCGGTAATAAGAGTAGCTGTTCCGTCTAGGACGAAAGTGCGAGAACATTCTAGAATCCAAAACCCAACTGCTCTAGAAGTCTCTAGAACCCTATGGAACTATTTGGATGCGACAACTATATCGACGCAACATGCGACATCACCATACGACGTGACATCGATGCAACAACAAATCATGTTGCACACGCTGAAAGGAATTTATTTATTTATCATCAGACTAAGGCCGGAGTGGCCTGTGCTGCACATAAAAGACTTCTCCATTCAGCTCGGTTCATGGCTGCACTTCGCCAACCACGCAGTCTGCGGAGGGTCCGCAAGTCGTCCTCCACCTGATCGATCCACCTTGCCCGCTGTGCACCTCGCCTTCTTGTTCCCGTCGGATCGTTGTCGAGAACCATTTTCACCGGATTACTGTCCGACATTCTGGCTACGTGCCCGGCCCACCGCAGTCTTCCGATTTTCGCGGTGTGAACGATGGATGGTTCTCCCAACAGTTGATGCAACTCGTGGTTCATTTGCCTCCTCCAAGTACCGTCCGCCATCTGCAACCCACCATAGATGGTACGCAACACTTTCCTTTCGAAAACTCCCAGTGCGCGTTGGTCCTCCACGAGCATCGTCCAGGTCTCGTGTCCGTAGAGAACTACCGGTCTTATAAGCGTTTTGTAGATAGTCAGTTTGGTACGGCGGCGAACTCTATTCGATCGAAGCGTTTTGCGGAGTCCAAAGTACGTACGATTTCCAGCCACTATGCGTCTCCGAATTTCTCTGCTGGTATCGTTATCGGCGGTCACCAGTGAGCCCAAGTACACGAATTCTTCAACCACCTCGATTTCGTAACCACCGATAGAAACTCGTGGTGGGTGGCTCACATTGACCTCTCTTGAGCCTCTTCCTATCATGTACTTCGTCTTCGACGTGTTGATGACTAGTCCAATCCGTTTAGCTTCGCTTTTCAGTCTGATGTAGGCTTCCTCCATCCTCTCAAAGTTACGTGCCATGATATCAATGTCGTCGGCGAAACCAAATAACTGGACGGACTTCGTGAAAATCGTACCACTCGTGTCAATCCCTGCCCTTCGTATTACTCCCTCCAAAGCGATGTTGAATAGCAGACACGAAAGACCATCACCTTGCCGTAACCCTCTACGGGTTTCGAAGGGACTCGAGAATGCCATCCATCGTCGCCTTGATCAACCGTATCAGTTTATCCGGAAATCCGTTTTCGTGCATTAGCTGCCATAGCTGGTCCCGATCGATTGTATCATATGCGGCTTTGAAGTCGATAAATAGATGATGTGTGGGCACGTTGTATTCGCGGCATTTCTGCAATACCTGACGTATGGCGAACACCTGGTCTGTGGTAGAGCGTTCACCCATATATCCCGCCTGGTACTGCCCACGAACTCTCTTGCAATTGGTGTTAGTCGACGGCATAAAATTTGGGAGAGTACCTTGTAGGCGGCGTTCAGCAATGTGATTGCGCGGTAGTTGCTACAATCCAGCTTATCGCCCTTTTTGTAGATGGGACACACGACACCTTCCATCCACTCCTGCGGCAGAACCTCATCCTCCCAAACCTTGGTAATCACCCAATGCAGCGCTCTAGCCAGTGCTTCACCACCGTATTTAAACAGCTCTCCTGGTAGTTAGTCAACTCCAGGGGCTTTGTTGTTTTTCAGCCGGCCGATCTCCTCCTGGATTTCCTGGAGATTCGGAGCCGGAAGTCGCATGTTCTGCGCGCGTGCTCCTAGGTTCATTACCATACCGCCACCGTTGTCTGCCATATCGCCATTCAGGTGCTCTTCGTAGTGCTGCCGCCACCTTTGGATCACCTCACGCTCGTTCGTAAGAAGGTTCCCGTTTATGTCCTTACACATATCGGGCTGTGGCACGTAGCCCTTACGTGAACGGTTCAACTTCTCATAGAACTTTCGTGTGTTATTAGCGCGGTACAGTTCCTCCGTCTCTTCACGGTCTCGATCTTCCTGCTGGCGCTTTTTCCTCCGGAAAATCGAGTTTTGTCTGTTCCGCGCCCGTTTGTATCGTGCCTCGTTCGCCCTCGTGCGGTGTTGCAGCAATCTCGCCCATGCTGCATTCTTCTCCTCAACTAACTGCTCACATTCGCCGTCATACCAGTCGTTTCTCTGATCCGGAGCCACCGTGCCTAGTGCAGCGGTTGCGGTGCTTCCAATGGCGGATCGAATATCTCTCCAGCCATCTTCAAGAGATGCTGCGCCTAGCTGCTCTTCCGTTGGGAGTGCCACTTCCAGCTGCTGCGCGTAGTCTTGGGCTAGTCTACCGTCTTGTAGCCACCCAATGTTAAGCCGCGGCGGACGACTCCGACGCGTGTTGATCACCGTCGAGAGTTTTGAGCGCAGACATACTGCGACGAGGTAGTGGTCGGATTCAATATTCGCACTGCGGTAAGTGCGTACGTTCGTGATGTCGGAGAAAGGAATATACATGAAATTTCTAGAAATCATCCAAATGAGTATATAAGCAGTGTTGTAGCACAATTCAAGTCAGTATAATTTTACCATCCGCGACGCGAATATAATCGATAACCGTAGAGTAGAGTGGGTCAAGAGTGCGCGTGGGGTAAGAGTACGTTTTCGATTTTTTTAAGTAATAAAAAAATATAAACTAGCAGCACTGCATCAGTTTGACAGGTATTCTGGCCAACTATTATCATGTGTAATTGTAAACGATTTGAATAAACAACAAGGGAGATATGGAGTTAGATAACTTTTGGTCATTTTGCTAAAAATAATTGGATTTCCGCAACTAGTATTTCATTACTATATATACGTTCAATCAGGTGATTATTATACCATTTCGATAACCTATTGTATAGAGTACTTTATGGTACAGAACACCAATCCGGTTGGTTTTCCAAGAAGTCAAAACCATTACTTGAATGATTTTTGGGACTGTGGGGTAAAAGTACGCAGGAACCGGTGGGGCAAGAGTACGCATATGAATCTTCAAGTTATGATGACAAATCCGTATCTCCGGCTGAAATAAGACTTCTTCCAAAGCGTAAAGATCCACAACTAAGAAAAAAGGGACAGAATTCGAAATTATCACAAGTTTTTAGGATAAGTTGAAGTAATTCAGTGTTAGAAAGGACTTAGCGAACAAAGCACTGGAGCGAAATAATGAAATTGTATTAGGACTTGTTGTACACCTAAACATAGTACGAAAACACAATTTCATCTAAATGATAATTTCATTTAATCAAAAGAAATAAATTACGCAACGTTTAGCTGGGAGGGGTTGGGTGACGATCCATATAATTTTTAGAGGATTCATACAAATAGTGTAAGATGGGGGGGAAGGGTGATGAAATAGCCAAAATTTACGTTACGTGATTGATGAACTTTCTTTGAGGAAAATGCCTTTGTATACGCCACGCGAAACCTGATATATATTTTTACCTCTGTAGTTTTTTGTATATATAAAAAACAATAATTTTTCGTATGAAAGTGCACATTTTTAGGACCCCCTCCCCCTTTAAGAGTTACGTAATCTTTAAACATTCCCTTGCTCATTAAACATCAATTAAATGTTATTAACTCTTATTTGTGTTAATATATACTTAAAGCACATGATTGGATAAATGCGTACTCTTACCCCATCCGATGCGCACTTTTACCCCACCGGTGGGGTAAGAGTGCGGTTTTCACTTGTCTTGCAATAAGGGTTCTACTAAAACGAATCTCAATAATTTCAGTATTTTTTCCACTGGGTAACATAAAGGAAGAGTATATGAATCATCGACACTGATTTGATATGCAGAAGCTTGCTTCATAAGGGCCACATGATCGATTGAAAACTAAGTGCGTACTCTTGCCCCACTCTACTCTATTGTTAACAAAGTGTAGTGTATTGAAAGGTGAATAAAGTGAAGTAGTTCAGTAGTACAAAGTGGTGTTTTCCTAATTAATCCCAGTGTTACAGTCCACTGACCACCTAAGAAGGGAATCGTCTCCTATGTTTCAAGAACATCATTCCATTCCAACGATTGTGTTGAATGTTGGACAAGTCTAATGTTATGTGTACGATGTTTATAATCCCTTGCCAGCCCTGTGAATATGTTGTTGTCTATTGTATGTTGAATGTAAATAATAGTTAAATAAACGACCACCGCGGAGAGCGAATCGCTTGTTTTTCTCGTCCACTTTACGCGTCCGAAATACCCCGCCGGGAGTTGTGTCGGTTCCGCTGTTTACCGTGGGAAGCCTCAGTGATAACTTCCCACAGGTTATTGGCCCAGTGATAGTGGAGAAAACGGTGGATTTCGCTGAGAAAATAGACCCGGAGTGTGAAAGTTTGCCCGCGGACGCTACCCTTTGTGCTTGTCGTTCGGCGGGAGCAAATTTGTTCCACTCGTTAGACTGTGCTGCAGTGGGTGGTTAAAGCAGCTGAGAACGTTGTACATGGTTAAAAGTGATTACCGGGAGGTGGTTAGTGTCCGGATTGCCAGCTGTGTTTCGTTCCATCGAAGCTGGATTCGGAAGCAATTAGTGCGGACTGAGAACCATTTTGTGCAACGAGCTGTAACTGTAGCCGGTGGTGATCGAAGACATTGTTGTGTACCGACTTCGTGTGTGTACGGGATTACAGTGTGCGCCATCAGAAAACGAACGATTTCGAAATGGCTGAAAAAGTTTCGATCGCGCGTTTGGGTAATAAGAATTACCAAACCTGGAAAATTAAAATTGAAATGCTTCTGATCAGTGTCGACCTGTGGCATACGGTGAATGAGAAGAAACCGGAGCCAGAGACTGCGAGATGGTCGAAAGAAGATCAGAAGGCGAGGCCGAGCAATGTAAATAAATACTAAGGTATGGAAATTCATATACTGTGTGCGTGCCTTTCGTGTATGGCGAAAACCCTTTCACTACTACATTCGAGCGAGCTCCCATAAGAAGCCGTGCAAATATGTACGTCACCATTTGCTGTTTACATTTTCTATCATCCACTAATACACTTGCATTTGGTCTTCTTCCTCACCTTCTATCTATGCTCATTGCCTGGCGAGGGCAATGATTATTCTTAACGTCGAAGATAATCAGTTGCCGTTAGTGAAAGACGCCAAATCAGCGGTCGAAGTGTGGAAGAAACTGAAGAAGTACCACGAAAAGGCTACGGTTACGTCGCGAGTGTCGCTTCTGAAGAAGCTGTGTAGTTTTAACTACGAAGAAGGTGCGGATATGGAAGCGCACCTGTTCGCCATCGAAGAGCTTTTTGATAGGCTATCGTGTGCCGGTCAAAATATCGAAAGTTCGCTGCAGGTCGCGATGATCTACCGGAGTTTGCCGGAGTCATACGACGGTCTGGTGACGGCGTTGGAGAGCCGGCCAGACGCGGACCAGACGATCGAGTTTGTGAAACAGCGGCTGATGGACGAGTACCACCGACGGATGGAGAAGCGTGCAGGAATGACCCGTGAGTGTGAGGACCGGGCATTGAGTGTGCACAGAAGAAGAAGAAGCGAACGTGCGAGGGAACGAATTTGTTACCAATGCCGAAAACCGGGACACATCCGGATGAATTGCCCGATGCTGGGGGAGCCGGAAGCGAAAACGGCAGCGAAGAGCGACCCCCGAATTTGTTTCGGCGTGGGAGGCGATCGGCAGCAGGGGAACTGGTACGTAGATAGTGGCTGTTCGAGCCACATGACCAGTGACCGGGCATTCTTCAGCAAAATCGATGTGAATGTGAAGCGGGATGTGACGTTGGCGGATGGTTCTACCGTGAAATCTGCCGGAGTAGGCGAAGGCACGCTGAAGTGTATCGATGGCAACGGCGAAGTGAAGGAGGTAGTAATGAAGGAAGTGTTGTACGTTCCGGGACTGGACAGTGGATTGATTTCGGTCCGGAAACTGGCTCAGAAAGGACTGAGAGTGAACTTCGACAAAGCGCAGTGCGAAATAATTAGCCTCGGAAGAAGAGTGGAAGCCTTTGCTGAACTTCGTGGAGGACTGTATGCCTTGAGAGTTGCAGAAGAAAAGAAGCGGAATTGGCGTATGAGTGTGCAAAGCAAAGCTAGCAATGGGCGTTCGCTTGAGGAGGAGCGCCAAGAGGAAGAAACCGATTTTTATGACTGTGTGGACGAATATTGAGGAGAAACCCGATGCTGTGTGCCGGATGAGTCGTGAATAACGAAGACTAAGCGGTGAAGAAGACGAAGCAGGAGCTGACGACGCAGGGAGAGTACCGAAGACTGAGTGTCCAATTATGTAGAACTTTGTTTGACTTTGTGAGGTAATACTTTGTGGACTTTGTGATATCTGTTAGAGATGATAAACCTCGAGGAGGAGTGTTGAATGTTGGACAAGTCTAATGTTATGTGTACGATGTTTATAATCCCTTGCCAGCCCTGTGAATATGTTGTTGTCTATTGTATGTTGAATGTAAATAATAGTTAAATAAACGACCACCGCGGAGAGCGAATCGCTTGTTTTTCTCGTCCACTTTACGCGTCCGAAATACCCCGCCGGGAGTTGTGTCGGTTCCGCTGTTTACCGTGGGAAGCCTCAGTGATAACTTCCCACATACTCCAGTTCCCAACAGCCAGTTTTGGGACGAAACATTGGTCCTTCGAGCCGGATATTGTACCGGAGATTATCCTGTGAATCTGTTTTGACTACTGCAGTGTTCCTAATTATTAGTATGGAAAATGCCATGAGTGGAATATTCGCCGATTAAACACACCGCACCGGAAACTACCACACCTGTAAATGAAAACCCGCTAGTGAATGAGAACCATGAAGTGATCCAAAACCAAATATCGTTGCCGAATCCTCCATCAAATCAGGAGAATCGTTCGGAGGATTCTCAATCATCGTTCCTTGGATTTGATTGGCAAGCTCAGGTGAGTACGAAGATTATGGAAAAGCTTAATGGACTCTTCCGTCAGCGCAACCAAATAGAGCAAAAGGTTGTACGCATTCAGTTTACTTTGCGAGATCAAAGGCACATGAGCTTGGCCCAACTCAACGTAATCAGTGGAAAGCTCACAGCAGCGTACACTGAGTTCAGCAAATTCCACAGTGAGATTATGGCCTTGATTCCCGATGCTGCTGAGGAAGAACAAGAGGAAATTTACACTGCGTTCGAGGATCGCTACGACAGTGCGTCAACTACAGTTCAAGAGATGATGTTTGTTCTCAATCGCAACTCTCAGTCTACCGTAGCCAAGCCTCAAGTAATAATCCAGCAGCAACCTCTTAAAGCTCCAATTTTCACGTTCGACGGGAGCTACGCCAATTGGCCCAAGTTTAAGGCGATTTTCCAAGACCTAATGGAAAATTTTGCCGATTCCGACGCCATCAAATTGTACCATTTAGACAAGGCTCTAATTGGACCGGCTGCAGCTTCACTCGATGCCAAAATAATGAATGAGGGAAATTACCAACAAGCATGGCAGGTTTTGAGTGAACGCTACGAGAACCAACGAATCATAGTTGAGACTCACCTGCGAGGCCTGCTCAATCTGAGGAAGATGCCCAGTGAATCGTTCAAGAAATTACGTTTCTTGGCGGACGAAGCAACGGGACATGTGGAGAGCCTACGATATCTGAAGCAAGAACTTACCGGCGTATCAGAACACCATGGTCGTATACCTAATCACCGCTGCTCTCGACAAGGTCACTCGTAAGGCAATGGAGTCGACCCTGAAAAGAGGTGAGTTGCCAAGGTACGATCCAACAATTCAATTCCTGAAATCACGCTGTCAAATTCTGGAGAACTTCGTCACAGCTTTCAATCTCGCCGGCATCAAGGATGAAGCCTAGTCCACCACCCAAACTTCTACCACAGAAAACCAACGCCGCCATAAGTTCAAACCAATATGTCAAGTCATGTGAGATTTGTTCTGGTGAACATGTCAACTACCAGTGCTCGCTATTGAAACAACTCACGATAGCGCAGCGAGCCGAGAAGATACGCTGCATCGGACTCTGCTTCAATTGTCTACGTAAAGGCCATCATTCCAAGCAATGCTCTTCCACAAGAACCTGTCAAAAGTGCAACAAGAAACACCACTCATTGCTGCATGAAGAATTTAAGCCATACAACACCGAAGTTGTTCGACCCAACGTTTCTACTCTAATCCGAACGAACGCTTCTTCTCCTGCCTCGTCGCCCTCGACTGTGATTGAACCTGTAACCACGACCTGTTCCTGCAGCAGAACACCGGAGTCCAAAACAGTGTTGTTGCTCACCACCGTAGTTCACGCTTTCGATAAGGAGGGTCAGCCGCATCCTTGTCGAATACTACTAGACAGTGGGTCGCAGGTAAACTTCATCACGGAAAAGATGGTCAATCTCCTTGGAGTTTCGAAAACGAAAACCAATGTCCAAATCACAGGGATCAACGCACTCCGAAGTCTTTCTCGTGAGAAGATTACCGTGACAGTCCGTTCCAGATTTACCGAGTTCCAAGCCTGCATTGAATTCTTGGTGACACCTAAGGTAACACAATCCATACCTTCTGCCAAGTTCGATGTGAGTACCTGGAATCTTCCCGATGGCATTCTACTAGCAGATCCAAAATTCCATACTCCAGACAAGATCGATGCACTCATTGGAGGAGAGCTTTTCTTCGACATTTTCAAGTCCGGTCACATCGCACTAGGTCCAAATCTACCGACGCTTCGTGAAACCTACCTAGGATGGATTGTCGCAGGAACCATCAGTACATCAGGAGATTCAAGTGCAAATGCTTTTCATTCCAATGTTGCAACCATGATGCACAGATTCTGGAAACTCGAAGAAGTACTAACCGCTTCCAGTCGCTCAGCCGAAGAGCAGTCTTGTGAGGACCATTTCTTGTCAACGTATAAGCGTAATTCGTCCGGAAGATTTGTGGTGCAGCTTCCATTCAAACAGAATTTGGACCAACTTGACGACTGTCGCGCTTTAGCACTCAAACGATTCCTGATGTTGGAAAAGCGGTTCAAGCGTGATCACAACTTACGAAGTCAATATATTGATTTTCTTCGTGAGTATGAGTCACTTGGGCACTGCCATCAAGTTGATGAAGCCAACGACCCTCCACATCAAGCCAAGTACTACCTACCGCACCACGCAGTTCTAAGCCTTATGAAGTCTAGTACAAAATGTCGAGTGGTTTTTGATGCTAGTGCGAAGCAAGGATGTTACCGATCATTCAGTAATTTGCGTTCGATCATTTAGTAGTCTGTCAATAACACATAACAGAAGCTGAATTTCAAAATATGTTGTATGGTGGACTTCTAGTGCGAAGGTTTTTCTACAACTTTGCCTAATGGTTCGTTATTATAATTCAACTAATAACGGAGTTAGAGCGCTAGTTGCAGTAACTTAAACTAAATGATTAGAATTTTGTTATCATTTAGTCTAAGTTACTGAAACTATAGCTATAACTCCGTTACTAGTGGAATTCAAACAACGAACAATTAGACAGAGTTGTAGAAAAACCTTCGCACTAGAAGTCCACCATACAACATATTTTGAAATTCAGCTTCTGGAATGTGTCATTGACAAACTACTAAATGATCGAACGCAAATTACTGAATGATCGTTAACATCCTTGGTGCGAAGTCGGAACCTATGAAACTATCTTTGAACGAGGTTCTACAGATAGGTCCTGTCGTACAGAGTAACTTATACTCGATCATGCTGCGCTTCCGAAAATACTCCTATGCTTTTTCCGCTGATATATCGAAAATGTATCGTCAAGTGCTCATTGCGCCGGAGGATGAACGATTTCGAATCTTTTGGCGAGAGGACCCATCACAACCGCTAAGAGTAATGGAACTAAATACGGTTATATATGGAACCGCTTTGGCTCCGTACCAAGCAACGCGCTGTCTCATGCAACTAGCTGAGGATGAAGCTTCGGATTTCCCTGTCGCTTCTCGGATCGTGAGGGAAAATTTCTACGTTGATGACGTATTATCCGGCGCCGATACGTTGGATGAGCTCAGCGAATGTCACTCCCAATTGAAGGCTCTGCTAGCTCGCGGTGGCTTCCAATTACACAAGTGGTGTTCGAATTCTGAGGATTTTCTGCAACATATACCACCGCATGAACGGGAAAAACAGATGTCTTTGCATGAATATGGAGTGAACGATGTCATCAAGGTGCTAGGATTGCTTTGGGATCCCAAAGCCGACAACTTTCTCATCGCCAGCACATCAACCCAACCACAACTTTTGTCACAGTCAATCACGAAACGAACTGTGTGCTCTGACGTTGCAAAACTATTTGATCCACTTGGACTACATCAGATCTCACATGGAACAATATACGCAAATATAACAGCGCACTAGCGCCGCGCCGGAAGAAGTGCTCATTATATTGAGCACCGCTTTGTAGTCCTGGACATCCTGAACAATGTTGCCGAATACAACTTGGGTGTAGGTATGAGGGATCTCAAGCTAAAGCAATATTTCAAATATGCAAGAATATTGCAAGTACACTAGCGCCGCCTATTTGTAAATTTCCTAATTATTTATTCCGTCACATGACAGTCCATTCCCACCAGACGAACTTTGTTAAAGACGTCATCTTTACAAATTTCAAATTTGTGGGGTAAGCATATTTACAATGAGGAAAATTCCATATATCGGAATTACTTGAGTAGTCTAAAATAATGAATTCAAATATACCGCCACCTAGTGACCAAGATCTAAACTAATCAATGCCTCATATCAAAGACAGACAGACAGACAGATCTCGGCGAGTTTTACTAAATTACCAAAAATTAGCTAAAATTATTAAGCTAAAAAAATGGCAGCCACTCAAAGTGGCCTGGGGTCATATTGACCAAGGTTAAAAATATGATTAATTTTGTATAGGCGCTTGGTGCAATTTGGCAGAACCCCGGCCAGTTAAAAAATAGGATCACTGTCTTCGATCATAGGTCGGAAATTTTTGAAATTATTTGGAAAGCCGCAACCATTTCTGTGGCAATTTCATCATGATTCTACTTTTTCTTTTGATGGCAGCGTTCATTCTTCTCCTAGCGTAGGTATGTCCGTTCTTAGGTCTGGTCAATTACGATAACGAACTAGACTCTCTCAAGTTAAATAGAACGCTACCAGCAATCAGATGTTGATAATGGCTCCGGACCTGCGTGCTGAAGAGCGGTAGGCAGGGCTGATAATAGTCATTCTCGTCGTATGAAGAAAGCGAAAAAAAAATAGTCTTCGTCATTGCACGACGCAACAGCTATTTGATTTCTTTGTGCCGACATAATGACGTCTCAAATAAACAAAGTAGGAACTTTGGTAACAATATATCTATAACATTTAAAATGCCTTCATACGTTACTTCAAATTAATTATTACAAAGAATTAATAAAAATCTTCTCATGGCAGCTGCCCCTTGCTAAATTACTGTATGAAGTCTGCATTCTTCGATGTCGTCATGATGATTGATTGATGCAACCATGACGAAAGCTAACGTCGTGCAACTCATTGACGATCGAGTAGCAATGAAGACTCTACAGCTAGTCGATACTGTGGCATTTCGTGCTATCACGATGAATATTTGTCAGCCCTAACGGTAGGGATAGAGTGACATACTAAGGGGCATTTACAAATTACAAAACGCTGGAGGAGAAAGAAGGGGACCAGGTTGAGCGTTATGATCCATACAAAAAAAATTAAACGGTCCATACAACATATGTTACGAGGGGGAGGATGGGATTCCAAAATCATCAAATTTAGAGTTACATAATTTGTGAAAGAACCCTAATACGTCACTCCATCACGATTGACTTCTGCTTAATAGGGCCGAGAATTCGTTCCAAATGCTCATCCAGTCTGGCTTTGAATTGGTCCATATGAACCTGGAATTTCCAGTAAGTGGCAGTCATTAGCCGGTGATTACGTTCCGCCCTTTGAATATTTCACCCATCGCTGTAATTTTTCTTTCAACCTTATTAGGTAGTATGATTTGACATCGCCGTGGTAAACAAAATCTGATTCATCTTTTGATTTGAATGTGCTACAACAATGTGCGCGAAAAGAGCTTATTCTGAAAATAGATTGCGAATATTGGACCATGGGCTTGAATTCATCAGTAACCAGTCGGCAATATCGGTAATATCGGCTTACGCGTGTTTAATAATTCGTCGAACATCTCTATTATAGAGAGTATACTGCCCATGATCGCATATTTGTAACATTTGCATTTTGGTTGATTTTGTAAATCGTTTGTCAACCCCACAAACTGAATCATTTCCAGCTTACCACGGATAAGCAAGATAGTAAAGCCTATTTTACTGTTATGGGATTATATGCAGTAAATTATGCTTTCTGAGCAATTCGAAGGCTTTTTACAAAATGAACAAAAATTCGAGTGTTACAAATATGCGATCATGGGCAGTATAATACCCCTTCCAGTTTTCCAAAAAAAATCGCGGTCTCCTTTTTTCTAACACGTACAATGATCAATTAAAGCTACAAGTAGTACCACGTGTTTACCGCCTTAAAAAAATATTTACGCATCATTTTTGATAATTTATACTTACCTTATAACTCGATGTTTTCAAAAGTATTGGTGTAGAAACCACGTCTATGGCAAGGTGGACAAAACTCGACGACGTATCTTTCAGGAGAACGAGACACGCAAGTAGTAAAGTAGCCACACCAATTAGGACAATAAAATAATATTTTGTTAATACCACAAAATGTTTGAACTGCATGCTCCCGATCGTATCTAGCAACAAAAGAATCCTCTGATAATGCTCCGCGTTTCGAGAGTAGTATTTCCTGTTCTAAATGCTTTACATCGGTTGCTCACAGTTTCAGCAAATACTCCAATCTGAATAAATGTGCCTTTAGCTTAAATTCATCATTATTCTAACATATATTTCATATTTGTGATGATTGCGAGTTAGTGGACCGTCTATCGTAGCTTCTTAGCTTGTTCGAAAATAAAATCAAACCAATACAATAATTACGCAAAAACAAAACTCAAAACAGAAAATCTCCATGCTTCGTACGGGAAATGATTAGTAATCTTTACAGCAGGAATCTGTATCTGGTTGTCAACAAGTATGGAACATTTCAACAGGAAATTTTGGCTTGCGGCTCAAGCATGAACGGGCGGCGGTCTCAACAAGAAATAAACGAAGCTTACTGAAACAACAAAACTTAAACGATATACTACTGATTCGTGTCTCTACAAGTTATTTTGTTCTGAAGGGTGAAAAATAAATTAAATTATGTCGGAATAATCAAAAATACACCATTTCATCGTGCTTTTGTTAGAAATACGTTTTTGTTCAATTCGATATCTACATCGCTTCGGAACGATTCGCCTTCGATTATTTCATCGTTGAAATGCAACGGATTCAACAATCCGGTGGTTCTGTCAAGCGTTGTTTGCCTTTTTCTGGCTTTCTAACAGAAGGTCGCGCGTTTGGAATGGAACCCGGGATAGAGAAGATCAAGTGATGTAACAAATCCAATGAAATGTGATTCTGTACAATAATTTTGAACAAACTAATAAACTAACTGAGAAGTTTGACATTAAACCAAAGGCATATTATCTTTGTGTGTTGCTGCAACCGTGTGCATTATTTTCTTGCTCGGTTTATTTTTCTTTTCGATTTTTCGATCTGATAGGGAATTCTTTTGCTCTTTCTCTTGGCGGAACGTAGAGCACGCGGTTGAGTCAATATCTGAGGTCTCAAGGAAAAGCGAAACCAACAGAATTGGGTACATTTCTCTGGCAGTTTTTGGTAGCTTGCTTGTTTTTTGTATGTGGCTTCTTTTCTAGCTTGCTTTAAATCGATACCCAGGGGAATCGATTGGAGGGCAATTGATATTGTATCGGAAAAGAAAAACTAGCTGAACACAAATATGTTTTTTTTAACTCATTTAATATGAAAAGCTTTCAATTTTATTTCGTGTTTACTTTTCTTTATCTCTTCATTTGTTTGCAATGTACATTTTTATCTGCCTAATCAAATTCTTACAATCGACGCTGCTGACATTTCAAATTAATTGATTAAAGGAAAACTTAATAAACAAATGGTTTCTAGCCTAAGCCGAATGTTTTCTTTGTTTTGTGTAGTTTATTGGAATTCCGGTATTTCTCATAAAAAGAAATAATAAGTAGGTAAGTCAATAGCAAAAATTACAAAAAAAAATCGATAACATTTGATAAAACCAAACATAAAAAGAAATGAATGCTGACAGATGTTGCAACATTTTGCTTTTCTTCAATTTGAATATTCTACCATCGAACATACGAATCTAAAAAATTTCGTTTCTTCCCGAATGTCTCATTCCGTTCTTTCAAATGCACAATGAATAGGTATATTTTCAATATTTTAGCCTTGCGGAGAGTGTTGCTCCAAGGTTCAACACACCCAGAAACGGGCCAATCAGTGCTGCTTGTTCTCTCAGTACACAGGCATTCGTCTATGATTTAATTTATTTTTCTTATGCTCTTTTCTTCAAAAGACCACTTGTTGTTTTACTGTGACATGACTCAGTCGCACGACAACGCATGCAAGTCATGCGTGCTGTTTTGTTTAGGAAACAAATAATAGCTTGCTTTACTAATCTCTACTAAGGATACTTTTGTTTCTTGATGTTTGTTGTTTTCAACATTAAATTACTCGTATCAGCTAAATTGTTTAAGTGCTAGTATTTTTTGTTCAGTAAATGATCTGCAGTTGTGTTGAGGGAGATAAGATATTAACTTTGTGTTTGACTATATAATTGTTATGTTCTTAGATCCTAGGGTCAATTTGATTGTAATGCCTCTTTCTCATTGTGTTTTTACTCTGCAACGTTGCGGAGATTTGCTGCTACGTCGTTTTTTTTTTCTTTCGTTAGGATAGGCATATCGAGAAGTGCTCTACCACGATTGGAGTTGAATGGGGCGTGGCATCAGCAGATTGTTTATCGTTAGTCAGGACATTAAACGGAAGTGTAGAACTGGGAATGTCGCTTGAAAGCTATGCATGTATTTTTAGACTTCTGGAGCTTTGCTTATTCTTAGGAACAGGAAAAACCAATCGTAAATGCTGTCCATTTCCATTTGTTCAGTCTCAAGAGATGCTTTATGTATAGGCTTTGTTTTGTTTGCTGTTTGTCATGGAATATTTTGAATTAACTTGACTAAGGACAGACAATGAACCAATAAGAGCTGACAAGTTGACGGCGAATAGGTTCAATAAGAATGAAAATTCTAGAATGTTTACCAATTTCTATAGTATTTGGATCGATCATGTACATTAGGAACTTGATAAAAGGTACGTAAAATCTGTGATGTCAATGACGGTGAAATACGAAAACGTTGTTGGAAATATAAAGCAAATTTAATTTTAAAATTTTGGAATTTTATATCGACAGCCTTTGAATGATTACAGTCCATGAGCTCCCAAAAAACTCGAAACTTCAAAAAATCGTAAAATTTTGAATTTCCCTATTTTTCAACTCGTAACATGTAAGTGAAGTCCAAGATACGAGCATATGATATCAGGTTGGTTGTGATTATCACATGTAGTATTCAAAGTTCGTACATCGTCTACCCAAATCAGTAATCAAGCAAAATTTGGATATTCCAATGCAATGCGTAAAAAGGTGAGTTATCGTAAACAAAGCGGGAGCTCAAAAAAATAAAATTTGCTCGAAAGCTTTCAACCTACAGTGTTTCTGCTCCATAATTCAGACTCATGTACCCATATTCAAGGACAAATATTCAAAACCTTGTGATTCAGTGAACAACGATTGTGTATGATTGAGTGCGAATACAACTTATATATGAACATGTTTTGAATAGTGAAGCAGATGTCGTTTATTTTAGGTTACGCAAAATTCGTAAAAATAAAAGGGAGGCTGAAAGTTATATTGCCGTGAGAAGAACTCACAACGTAAATCAACTAAACTGATGATATAGGTAATGAGATTATGCAATTTACTTCCATATATAAATGGATCGCTATTCCGGTTACTTTCAATTCTAAAATAATTGTGTAGTTGGTCACAGATAAAATGTATGCCCATATAGATTTCATAATCGATCAGTTAAAAAAAAAGTATTAAAACACAGGACACAGTTTACTTAAACGCTAAGGCTAAAAAGAGACATATACCTCAAGATTACTGCACCGTGGGGTATGACTGCACAAAACCCACAATCTAGGCCTTTGTCTACAATTTCAAATACTTTGGAATGCACGATAACTTCTCACCTACACACTAAGGTTTTAGAATTTGTTGAATGCTTCTCTGAAAAAAGCGCGTCTAATCTATATATACAATACTGTTAATTATAAGGGCACTATATGTACAATAATCCTAATCTCGATTCGCGCACCACTTTCCCTTCTTCGAGCCGTGTCTCTCCAGGAAAGAAGAAATCGTGCATACCATTCTCTTTATCGCGCGACCCATCACATGGGCTCGCAAAAATCTCATCACGATACGGAATAAAAAATAAATCCGAAAAATGGTAAAATAAAGAACAAACGAAAATAAAACAGAATCTCTAGTAGCGACTTACTTGCTGGTGCAGCTGGATATGGGTTGTGCCACCGTCGTGTTTAATCTGTACCGGGGCCAATGGCGGCGGCTGGGCTACCACGGCCTGCTGCTGGGACGGCTGAATGGCCAAGTAGATTTTCGTCGGTCCGAGAACACCCTGCTTACCGTTAGATTCCTGGGCTACTCAACAAAAAGAAAATCAATACGTTAGGTAAATCATTCGAATTACGTGTTGCATGCGATGGATTACTAACCTTTGAGCAGCTGTTGTTTGACCTGTTGCTGCACTAGGGCGGACTGCGCAGGGGTAAATTCGGAACCTTGCAAACCTTGCAGCACTATTCGCGGGCCCTGCTGAGTCTGTATCACCTGGGCAGTGACGCATTTGATGACCGTTCCTGGCGGTTGGCCTTGCAGTAAGGTCTGCTCCACCGGATCCAGTGCCTGTTGCTGCTGTTGAGTCGCGGCGGCAAGCTGCTGGAACGTAGTTTGAGATGTTCCTGATGCGTTGAATGCTTGCTGGACGACCGTGGTTTGTGCTATTGGCTGCTGTACAACCTGCTGGATGGTCGTTTGTTGCACCGGAGCGGCTTGCATGACTTGTTGCATTGGCTGAGCTTGAACTGGTGCAGCGGGAGGATCGACCGCATTTGCCAAAGGAATGATTTGCGCGGTTCCGTTGGGTTGTGTTTTAATGTGGGCAACAACCTGTGCCTGATTATTACCCAAGGGCCGTATCAGCACTTGCTGACCATTGAAGTTGGCCAGTTGGAGCTTGCCACTGGACAGCTGTTGTGTTAGGCTTTGGCCTTGGGAGAGAGGAGACGATTGCGCTTGAATAGTTTGAACCTGTGGCTGCGGGGTTGATTGTGTAGCAACAGGTTGCTGTATCTGTATCTGAATCTGCTGGGGTTGCTGAGGCTGTGGCGAGGAGGTAACGATTTGATGCACTTGCTGTACTTTCGGTTGTACCTGTTGGATTGGCTGTATCTGTTGGATCGGTTGGTTCTGCTGGATTTGAATGGGTTGATTGCTGATAATCTTTTGGCCACCACCTATCATAATCCGTTGGCCACCGATCATGATCTGTTGACCTGGTGAGGCAACGATCTGTTGAACTACCTTTTGCCCACCGGCTTGGTTGATAATAATCTGCTGGGGAGATGTAGCGTTCTGGATTAGTATCTGTTTCTGCACGGGCTGGCCGGTGGGAGTTGTGGCGACCAGAACCTTCTGCGTCTGCACCGGACTTTGACCAGAGTTCGATTCAACCACGACTTTTTGCCCAGCGTTTTGCAGCAGTTGCTGTAAATTGGATTGTGTAACCACTTTCTGAACGGGACTTCCTGTTGTGGTTATCAGCTGTCCACTTGAGGTGATAATTTTCTGCACTGTTCCCTGCTGATTGTTGATGATTATCTTCTGCGGCGTAACCGGCTGTTGCGGTGTCGTACTGGTCGCTTGCACCTTTGGGAGAAAAGGATGATAAATGAGGTAATTTTAACTGTAAACCATATCTCTAGGAACTTTTTTCAAATTGGCCTAATTGATTCTGACCTTGATTTTTGGAATGGTGATCTTGCTCTTAATTCAAACTATTTTGGTCAACTAATGCACCCAACAGAAAAAATAGATTGTGATCTATCTGGTAGTAACGTCAGTTGAACGAAATATGTTAAACAGATAGAGTATGAGTCGTTTCAAATTTCAAGGTCAAATGTAACAGTTACGCCTATTTGAAAAATGTTCCTAGATCTGATTGTTACAATACATAAATACAGTGTTGACCCGATTTTGTCAATCCCCGATTTTGTCTACCATGCTGAGGTTGGCTGGGTTCGATTCCCGGGGCCGGTTCATTTTTTGCGGTTTGGAAATTTTCCCGACTTTCTTGGCATTAAGTAACATAGTACTAGCCTCATGATATTCGAATGCAAAAATTGTAATTGGCTTAGAAACTTCGTAGTTAATAACTTTGGAACTGCTTAATGGAGGCGGCAATGTCCCAGTAGGGGTTGTAAAAAAACAACCAGATCAAGCCCACAATTCAGTGAACCACAAAATGAACCATCCTGAAAAGTAATTCGAGTATTCACCTGTAGGAGGTAACCAATCGGATAACTTTTGATCGTAGAGCGTAGTTTGGTTATCTGGAATTTTTCCCCTGAAAATTACGCTTGTGACTTTGGTGTATACTGCCTTTATTTGTGTGGCAGTCCGATGTCAGTTTTCTCTGACTAGATTAATTTACCGTTGATTTTTTCAAACTTGTTTTACATGGAGAAGAAATACAGGAAAATCTAATCAATTGATAAAAAACCGCAATCTTTCTGAAAATTTGACGAAAACATGCTGAAAGCTGCACATGAAGCGGAGAGATTTAGCTGTCATGTAAATTGATAGTCTCAGTGCTTTGTGAAAATGTTAAAAAAAATCGCATTTTAAGGTGGGTGTCCAAAATTTAACGTGGACAGGCATGGATTTTTGTATATTCTGAACTTTTATGTGAATAACAATCAAGATCTACTATTTTATCCATTTTTTAAACGGAAGACAATTTTAAGCTCTCCTGTAAAAAATCAAAATCGTTAAAAATTCTGTATAAAATTATACTGGAACTGGATAAGTATCATATTTTTTATCGCAAATTTTGCCGTCTAACTGCAAATCAATGTTTTTCGATGTTTCTGCATACATTTTCCCATATAGTAAAAAGTAAAAGCGAAGACCACTTTATCAAGAAGACTGGCAGCTCTGGCATTTTTCCATACAAGCGGTCAACTTCATTGCCGACAGAGCCTCTTCTGAGTTGAAGTGGTAGCTTGTTATCTGTGTGGTAGTGATCTTAGCTGACAAAACTTTAATCGTCAGCTCAAGATAAAACTCCGAATATTGTTCGGCTTAAAGTTATATTGATCTCATAAAATTGAAATACGTTTAATCTCAGTGTACTTCTCGATAATTTTTTTTAGCATAATTTAAATGTGGTTTTGATATATTTTGATTGATCGTGTAACTGAGGATACAGTGTCAATTCACTCACACAAACAAACATAGTACCACCTCGGCTCACCGACAGCGCTGCTAACAGTGTCGCCCGATTTCAGGCTGTGTTGCCAGTCTTCTTGATAATGTGGTCTTCGGTAAAAGGCATGTGGGTGGTCTTTATATATCAAGCGAAAGGTTTTCCTTCCTGCTCTTTAGAACAGCAAAACTAGTTATAATCCTCAAAATTGATTAATCCATAATAGGAACGCATGCACCAGTTGTGGCACTATTCTTATTTTTGGTTCCTTATTTGGCAAATCACTTTGTTTTCTTATGGGATTGGCCAAATTGGGGCCACTAGTGCGACTGGTGCAAAGGACGTCAAAAATTAAGCAAAATCAAATTTTACAATTATGCTTTGCTTGTTTTGAAGGAGATCAAAGGTGTTATCTTATCATATGAATATGCTTTATCGATATGAACTTGGTTTGCGGTGATTTGATTGGCCATTTGACATATAAAGCACTAGTGCGACAACTGATTCTATAGCCATAACTGGAACATCTAGCCTAAACTTCCACCGACCAAATGTGACCGATTTGACTAAAATTTTGACCAGCGCATCAGGGCATCAAATGGTATCGAAGAGAGCCTATCGAAGAGTCCTATCAAGAAATTTGAAAAAAGTTTTTCCCATACTAATTTGAGCCACCCTAGTGCATGTCTTTCTGCTCCATTTCCAATGAAAAAAAATGAAGTACACCAGATTCTGTTTTTACACGGCCGTGTAAAAAAATCCCATACAAAATTTTTGCAAAGTTGCTCCATTTTCCATGATTTGTCGATTTCTCGAACTTTTTTCTGATATTTCTTAAAATTAATGGGAGGCCTCTTTAGATTGAGATACTCCGCTGTTGTGTCCGGAGGAGAAATATAACTTTAATATGTACCGTTTGGACTTTTGGAGTACTATGTCCTGAGCCCTACATTTTTTCCCTGTTCGGATGTGCCACTGAGACCATTTATCTTTGTCAGTGTAAAATTCCTACCCTGGCTTTTGTTTAAGGTCGTTTCGTTTATTCGCACCGCTTGCACCGGTGTAGGCAAACTTGCACTGGAATCGTTCGTTTTTAAAAACGGTGCAGTTCCATTATTGCACCTTTTTGCCACCGGTGCAGAAAAATCTACACCCTTTCCAAAGCAAGTGTAGCGGGTAGGCACCGCGTGGCACCAATACTTGTGTGATGTGGAGCTGTCATAAGTATCCTATTAGCTTTCTTATTAGGTCTTTCGGGTAGCTTTGTTTTTATTTTATTATCTGCTGATATCATTGAAATTATATTTAATAATTTGTATCAAGCACCGGAGACGAGCCAGCCTCGGGCTGAAAGTCTCCCTAATAAAGACATAAAAAAAATGTGTCAATGTTGTCGAAGTAGAATTAAAAGCTGCAAAGAAGCTTTATCCAAGAACTTTCTATAAATGTACAATTTCTTATAATGTTTATGAATTATTCCAATTATCAGTGATTGGAATAAACGGCTAAATATATCAAAATCAACAAAAGTAGGTAGACATTAAAAAAGGAGATCAAATTTAACAGAACATATTAAATTTTCATACAGAAAAATGTTTTTATGCACTAGCCATTCAATAACTGCAACATGTTTTACTTAAATGTTAACTTTTGATAATGTAGTAAATCGATTAGTCAGTCTATTTTACCTTTTTCAAACGAATATTGACATGACATAATCACTGTGAAATTCTGAAATAGATCTCAAATTATAGTCGATTTACATAACTATGCTGAAATCGGAAAACAATTTAAATTTGCACATATGCGGTCAAGAGCAGTGTTCTTGTTTACTTCAATCAGTTTTACGCATCATACCATTTTTATAGCAATGATACAAATAATATCTTTTGTCTTTATTTAGGTGGACTTCAATTAAAAACTTGGATCATACAATATCTGAATTTTTCTGCTATTAATATAAATGTATTGAGTAAAAGAACAAAAGTTTCCAAAGACCGACTTTGAAGTAAAACCTGCAACGTGCTATTTTGTGTTGAAGTCTAAAATTTTTTTTTTTTTATAAAACTCAGATTCTACGACTACAATCATTTGAATACTGTCATCCGGGGTGACAAATGGGGTTGAGAATTAGTCAATCAACAACTTAGAATGTTTTAGTAGCAGAAAAAAAACTAATTAATTATAAGAGTCCCTTTTGAACGATTTTGTTTATCGACCTCTTGGCTGTCAGTAACAGCAATGACTTATTCTTAACAAAAGATATTTTAGTTACTAGATAAAGATTGTCGCTGTCGTCGCTATCCGAAACATCTTTTGCTGGCGAGGTTAGGGGATCTAAATGTCAATTAAGGAAAAATACATACGATTTGACAGTTTGATACCATACATGTTTCGGACAGCAGAACAAAGGGAACCGAAGCGACAATCTTTATCTAGTAACTAAAATATCTTTTTTCTAAACCTATCGTCACCCCGATGGCAGTATTTGAATCAACCTTAGATAGTAGTTGTCAAATAAATACTAAACTAATAATATGATTAGAATTCAGCAACTTTTCCATGGATAGATTTTATAAATTTCTAGCATTCACAATTTATCAAATCCTACAGGGGCCCTTTGTTTTTTTTGCTGATTTTTCTACATTTAAATATGTTACTAACAATAAACAAAACGCATAAGAAACTTCTTTTTACGTTTTCAATATGCCAAATTAAATTTGAAAAAAAATGTGTAATATGAAGTAGATATAAAAAAAAACATTAAAAACAAGACGAAAATATAACATAAATCCTTTAATAAATCTTAATAATATTTACTTGCTATTTGGTACTCGATAAATTTGATTGACGACATCACCAACACCATCGAAAACATGTGTTGGAAGTCAAAAAGTTGCACCCAAACCGTTCGTATTTGCGGTGGCAAACGTTGCACCGCCGGTGTACACCGTTCGGAATAAACGAAAACGACATAAGATCAGCTTTCACGTATGGTTTGTATTCGATCAGCAGCTCCGTGTAGAGCTACGTAGCACGGGTCTCGGCAACAGTTTTCTGCCGTTCATCACGGTTTGGAAAGTTTTGTATCTTTTGGGCTTTTAATTCAGCTCTTGACTACACCTTCGGGACGTAACTTTGGAAAACGCCGACCTTTTCGGCAACATTAATGTTGATATGTTGGTATTTCTGGTGAAATTACTTCTAACCTTTCCCTCCATCTTCCTACAGCTCCCAGTTTCCTTCTTGCTCTACGCTTGTCATCCAAAGTCGATGGGTCATTGAACCCTTTCGGCACTCTTGAAACGGTTGAGTCACTGATTTTCAGCATTTTTTCTAAACCAAGATGGGACAGCTTCGAATTTGCCAAGTCAGCGTACACACTTTTTTCACGCTTCTCCACTTGACTCACTTCCATCTTGAACGCAAAACAAACCACACAATTAACCATTCACATTATGCAAACATCACACTACAAAAATAAACTTTGTAAAATTTGGTTAACCCTTTCAGGACGGATGGGTCATAGCGTTTTAGATTGGCTGTGTAAAATCACAGAAGAGAGATAGGTCACCACTTTCTTCAGCAAAACTGTTCACCAGGATGTTGGCTTTGCAGGAAAAATATCAGGGGTCAAGTTTGACTATACCCTGAAGACCCAGATATCCAAAACCTTGGAAAGAATTATAAATCTGGCATGTTTGAATCCTAAATCACACTGTTTGATAGTTCTGAATACTCAAACAAGTTGAGCCATCCTGAACGTTATGCGTGTGATTTATTTTCAGGAATACGAGATACTCAAGATCAGAGTGTAAAATAATCGAAATTTTTTGGTGAAGTCCACCTTTCTTTACTTGTCAGCTCACTTCCAGACACATTCATAGTCGGCTCTGGACGGTCAATTTTCGGTTGAATATTAGTCATTGAATATTTATGCACATTTTACAAATTGATAAATTATCTGAAATCTGAACACGTTTCAAATGAGTAAAGCAATTTATCACATAGAACTGAATCTTATTTTCATCCGCGCGGCACTTTCAACGGTAAACAACAACATAAACAATGCTAATTATGTTTTTTCTCCACATAGTAAGCACACTCAGTGACAGTCGAATGAATGAGTTGGTGGAGCAATCGTCTGACTATGTCATTCTATGTTTTGAATATTCATGCGATGTTTATCAAAATTCGGACTGAATTTGCTTCATGAAGAAGAATATTTTAAGCTCTGCTCAAGGTAGTCCAAAACGTTCATTAGTTTAGCCCACGGTATCTATCAGATCAATCAAGGCTTCGACCAGTGTCCTCATCGTCGGTATACACGCAATTTGTTTCAATAAGCATATACGCATCATGCAAATATAATTTTCGTAAATACGGGATGCTAAAGATACTCCAAAACGTTCTGGAGCTCAGCCCACGGTATCTATCAGATCAACCAAGACTTTTGCAATGTCTTCACCGTCGGTATTCGCCCAATCTGGTCCAATAAGCATCATATACGCATCATGCAAACTAAATTTTCTTGAATACGAGATGCTCAAAGTATTCCAAAACGTTCTGGAGTTTTGGAATGGGTAATACGAAGAGCAGGGATTAACACGAGTGGTACAATTTTCAGTAAGTCCGTCCAGCTATTTGGCTTCACCGACGCCATAGATATTATGGCACGTAACTCTGAGAAGATGGAGGAAACCTACATCAGACTGAAGAGGGAAGCTAAGCGGATCGGACTGGTCATCAACACGTCGAAGACGAAGTACATGATAGGAAGAGGTTCAAGAGAAGACAATGTGAGGCATCCACCGCGAGTTTGCATCGTAGTGGCGAAATCGAGGTGGTAGAAGAATTTGTGTACTTGGGCTCACTGGTGACTGCCGAAAATGATACCAGTAGAACAGAACCATCAGAGTAACCAAGAAAATAATTTTAGTATGGCATCATTTGCTTCCACGAGTCGATATCGAGTCGAAGAACCTCGAATCATGGAGGGCCTATTGTAGTTTGAGAAAATAATTAATAAAATCATATCGGCTCAATGAACCTGCTGGGACGTTTAACGCTGCACGAATACATTTGTCATGTCCCAAAAAGTTCGAGATAACACCAAATCTCGACGTTTTCTGCATTTCTATGACACACGCTAACTTTCACCTACTCAGTGACTGAGTAAAATTGTATGCGGAGTGCCCATTCACCGGAGGTCTTGCCTGCCGCATTTTCGCGGAGTCTATCTGAAGAAACTGTAGAGCATTCGCCACCACGCTGCTGCTCCGTGAATTCAAAGGGACCACATCCGGTTGGACTGAATTACCATACTAAAGGGACCAACAAATTATCTACTGGTCCCGAACCGGACATACACCGTTCTCACACAATGTTGGTGCGAGCCCCATTCGGACACCCTGCGGTCTATGGCGCCCATAATTCGGCTGAACATACCTGTGTCCAAAATACCACATTCATAGAGAAGCGGATGGAGTCCCCAGGTATCTAGCACCCCCAATCCTACCCACTACGTTTAACAATAGCCAACATCTTTGAGTTTTCCATTGTTCGGTTGAAATTGGGTTTCCCACTGACAATTCTATTTTGTAAACAAACCATTTATGCGAAAGTATGAATGTGAGAAGTATTTCAACAAAAATATTGATATCGTTAATAAATTTTCATATTTCAATCGGCACCAAGCGCTCTATTTCGCCAAAATATCATGATATTTAAAACATATTTTCAATGGAAAGTTTCAACGACTATGATTAGGCCTTTGTAATAAATTAATCGATGATTTTGATGCTGGCATCAGAAATATGGCCGCTTTGCAGGCCCCTGGGAGTCCTCAACAGCATTAGAGATGACCTTGTCGACAACGTAGCCAGAATTATGGGCCTCATTTACGTCCTTAAGGATGTGGACCTGTATCGTCGCATCTAAATTTAAACTGCTTTTATTGGCTTTCCGGGTCAAAACCGGGTGTAAGGACCGTAATCCGAGACTTTGGGCCTTCCTTGGTATTACACGTGTGCTCTCTCCTAAACCGATCTACAATCCATTGACTTGCATAGACCAGATTTTTCAACGTGTGCAAGTATTTCCTAAACATTCCACCGCCCTTATTACTAATTCGATTCCAAATGCTAAACTCACCTTCTGAACCACTTGCTTCTGAATAATCTGTTTGATTGGCTGACCGGCCTGATTTCGAACCACAATGCTAGGCGATTTATTTACAACTTGCTGAGTTACCACCGCAGGGGAGCTAACCACCACAGGGGCAGCTTGCTGCTGCGGCTGTTGTTGTTGTACTTGGACTTGCTGCTGTTGCACCTGAATTTGCTGCGGTTGGGGCTGAGTGATCGCGGGAGGCGTCACCGTCACCGAGGCGGCTGCTGTGCTGGGCGCCACGTTGCTGCTGGAAGCGGCGGAACCACTTGCAACAGGACTAGCGCCAGCAGCCACCTTGGTGATGATTTTCTGACCGACCTTCGCGGCTATGGTTTGTTTGCTAGCGGGGTTTGCTCCTTCAAGAGAAATAAGAGGAAAACACAAATGTAAGTTTGAAGGCCAAGTCGTTCCCCCTGGCCGCCAGCGGCTTTCTTGGCTGGAACGATACATCGCCGTTTATTGTACAACTTTAGAAACTTTTCCAACGTACCAGGTGCTGCGCTGAGAACATGCAGTTTTCCGTCGGCGGTCTGAATCAGCTGCTGTCCCGGGTTCAGACCACGTACGCTAACTTTTCCATCTGGGCCCCGAATGATTTGAACTTTTTGCGGACCGTCGGGTTTCGCCGGAGGGGTAGCTGCTTGCTGAGCCTTAGATTGTTGGGGACTGGGAGTCGCCGATGGTGCTGGGGTTGGAGAAGCTCGAGCCGGTTGGGTGATATTTTGCTGAATAACTTTTGTTGTGCCGTCAGCATTTTTGACGATTATTCGTCGCTGAACGATTGTTTGCTTGGGAGGGGTGGCACCATCCGTCGATTGGCCTAGATATGAAAAAAAATCAATTCAAAATCAATTGAACTATGAATTAATCAAATATAACAATTCAAACCTTGTTTGAGTTCCATCGCACGTTTCTGATTGTGAGCTGCTCGTTGTATCCGGAGTTGTTGTTCCATTTTTTCCGTGATCTCCTCTCGAGAGGCTTTACTGGAAATGACCGCTGATTTGTTTTGGATGTTACCCGATGAGGCATTGTTGCTGCTAACACTGCCGTTGTTGGTAGGAGTCGACGAATTGGATGATTCGCCAGACGATGTAGGTGTCGGACGAGTAACAGGAAGCTTCCCGGTACTGGTGCGGGTGACATGTTGGGCTTGTGCCGCAGCAATTTTCTCTTGCTTTTCTCCGTATAGCTTGATTTCCCACAGCTCTAGCTTGTCTTCATCGATCCACTCTTCGCTGACCTGCGGTTCGGTTTGCTGTGGAGATTCGGCGCGTTTTCGCTTTCGTAAGCCCGAACGGATGGATTGCACCTCTGAATATCGGAAATAATGAACACGTTAACATTTGACAAATAATGTTGATTTGAAAGCGAATCACTACTTACCACGAACAGTCTTTGGAAGCTCCAGTGGAATGACTACCTTTCGACGCAAGTATTGCATTCTCTCGTTGAAGATTCCCGCGTACCGATGTTTGAGAATTTCCAGTGACATAATCTCTGACTCGGTTGTTACCTGTTATTGCAGAAACGTTGAAAAATCGATATTTTATAAGCAACGTTCACCACTTACCTGATGTTTCCCGTCGCTTGTGGCCGGTTTCATGGCCATGTCGTCCCACCGCAGGCATGTCCATAGGATGCGCAACTGCAGACCAACAGCAGACAACGTGCTCAAATTGAGCGTGCGATACAGCCAACATGTTTTGAACAATGGTCTCGCACACGGATAAGGCCACACGGAGTTGTTGTTCTTGGCTACATGGTGGAAACCTGCCACTGCCAAGCGACCTCCGTTGCGGGCCAACTTGAGCAGCTCATGTGTGGGCAGAACCATAATCGAGGTAGTTTGTTTGCGCGTCCAGAAGTAATTGACCGCAGGATATTTTGGTTTTACCGGACCGACAACAGTCGATTTACTTTCACTTTTAACCTTCTCATCTTTTCCTTCGGGCACCAGGGCTTTACGAAGATAAATCTTTCCTTTGGTAGCACTGGCGGAATAAATCCGCGGACTGCCATCGGATGCAAGCTCTTGCTCTTCTGGTTCTTCCTTCTTTACGCAACGGGATGGCAGAGCAAATCGGCGATTTGGTTTGTGTTCCTTCTTTGGTAAAACAATCACTTCCTCTTCTTTAACCTTGACCTCAGCTTCTTCAACAACTATTGAGTTGTTTTTGCTATTTCGCGACCGTCCCCGACGGGTGGAGCGTGGTTCATCGCACGAATTTTCCGAGATGGAATTGGAGTTCTCGTTCAGCTTCAAACTATCATCCACCTTTTCCGAGACATTTAAATCCGGCTCACCTTCCGTGCTGACAATTTCTTCCTTTACGACCATATCGGGAGCGTCCTCGGTCTTGATTTCAACCTCATTCGTTATGTTGTTGTTGTGTTCGTCTGGCATTTTGGGAGCCGCCATAGTTTGAACAAGTTGTTCGTCATATTCAATCAGATGCTGATGAGCACAGTCCCAATCATCGAGAATCGAGCGATACCGGGTCATCGTAAAGTTGGCCAACATGGAGTCGAAATTTTCCGCTTTGTTCTCGGTCAGCTTCTGCTCAAGGATTGACTTTACACCAGCCGTTGGGGTGGCCATTGGAGTGGATTGCAGTGCTTGAGCGCGCTTCAGAAGCGGCGACAGTTCATCTTTGATGGATTGTTTTTGCAAGCATAAAGGCGAATAACATTGACCATTTTCGCAATCTACCGAGTAGCACTTGCTCTGCTGGACCAGAGCATTTACTTTTTGGTATTTGGAACGTAGAGGAAGGATTTTTTCAATCAAAGATTCTAACTGTTCACCGTTCAGTCGAATCGTTTGTCTATTGACTGGCAATTGATTCCTTGTGTTGGAATTGTGACGACTGTTTATGATGGTTTGCAGTTGTTTTTCTACGCATTCGCCTGGCCGTGTTTGGACTGTTTCCGGCTTGTGAATCACATTCACTTCGATGTCGTCATCATCCTTCACTTTGGCGAATTTTTGCTCTTCCGCTTCTTTTAGATCAACTCGTCGTTGAAGTAATCCGTCCAGTACTGAAGCAGTCTTGGCGATCTTGGGATACAAAATTCGGCCGCCTGGTGTAGAAAGTGCCTTACAAATGTCGATTTGATCGTACGTTTCTGGGACATGGAATGTTTCCGTCTGATTGAATTTGTCCTCTAACCGACTATCCAATGCTTCATTTCCGGTTAAGAAGTCAAGATCTGTGCTTCCATTGCGTACGAGTTGGTACGCCTCATGCGTTTTGGCGTCAATTTTCAGAAGCTTCTTGTGCACTTCAGCCACAATCGGTAACAAAACGTGACTCAAATCATTTGTTTCTCGGCCAATTTTCTTGACTTTTCTTCGACTGAAGGACATCCAGACCCAATCCCACTGTCCATGTATACGATATTCTTCTCCCTTCTGCTTCCAAACCTGATGCCTGAGCCCGAGCGAATACTTGACGAAATTAAACGTGCTTCGGTTGCGCTCTTCTTCATCATCTCGTTCTCGCTTCTCCCGTTTTTCAAGTTTCTTTTTTTCTTCTCGCTCGGCCGACGTTATTTTGTACATTTTAGTGTGACCAAGTTGTTCGTGCCACACACCAGCAAATATTACACTCCTCATGCAGGACTGCAGAATACACAGGATTCGAGCAAAATCTTTTGCTTTGGTACAAGCGCTAATAGCGCCAATCCAAATTTTTCTTAACTTTGTCCAGTTTTGGTGAAGGTAAGGCGAAGCGACTGCCTGCTCTAACGCGATGATGCTCTGTTTAATCGTCGAAATAATTTGCGTTTGTGTGCTATTCATTCCTCCGCCGAGCCATTTGAACTCAGAAGCTTGGGTTAGAGAGAACTTGTGCGACAAATGTCTTTTCTTGTCCCTGTCTTCATTTCTTTGGGGCTTGTTCAGCGCAATCGGATTGATGGAGTATTGATTCACGTATGCTTTGAACCCATTTTCCATACCCAACTTGAAGTGGAGTGTCCCATTAGATATCTGAGTTAATTTGTTACGAGTTATTCGTGACTCATCATCCTCTTTAGTTAACGAGTTCTTTCTCTTCATATCTTCGGCAGTGAAAGTCCGTGGAGCCAATGATCCCGTCTTCAATCGTGTCACATGCTTGTCACTCGAAGCTTTAGAGTCGTCGTCTTCCTTACTCGAGGACTCGTCTCCGTTGGGTGCATCATTGGACTTCTCATTGGATGCTTCACTATCGCCACCGTCCTTCAGCTCGTCGACGTCCATTTTTCCATCGGGATTTTTACTTGCCTGTCCTTCTTCCAACAACCTCTCCAATCGCTGATTGTCCAATTCAATGTAGGACTTTTTATTGCCCTTTTGCTGATTGGTTATTGTCTCGGTGAGAGTCATATGTTTTATTATTTCATCTTTCCTTTCATCCAACTCCTTGCAGAGATGCATTTCCAAATCATCAGGATCCAACTTTGAGAGCAAATATTCGAACTGCTTGACCGTACTGAAATACCACACCTCGGAAGAATCTTCGGTCTCTATAAAAATTCTCCTGCCGATGAACCAATATTTCCGGCCATGTCGATCATATCCAATCATTTCCTGCCTGCAAAGCATTCCTTGTTTCTCTTGTGCCGTAATACAGTCCATAACTCCAGATACCTTGTGAAGCTTGCACAGATTACACTGCCAGTCCTCGCTCGGAACATCCACCAACGGCGGATCAACGCACTCCAGATGGAAAACAGCGGGACAAGTTTCACAGCACAGCAAATCTCCCAACCGGTGACAGATACGACAATGGTCGTCGTAATGGATTGGACCCTCTTGCAACATGTCGTCTCGAACCGTGGTCGTAACCAAGAATTGATCCGTCAAAAATTGCAACACTGTCAAACGCTTTTCTGCTGATACAAATGGATACTCGTTGACTGTGAGTATCTCCAAAACTTTTTGATCTAAATTAGGATCACTTTCAATGTAACTCCGCAACACCTCTGGCCACGTAATATTGTCTATCAAATAAAGCGCTATATTGACACTGTCTTTCTGATCCAAAGGTGCAAAATGAGTCTGTTGGGAATCTTCCTCCCGGAGAATAGCCTTCAGAAGCATAACGTGTATCTCCGTCATCAGTGGGCTTTGATCTTCGCACATGATCGCTGCCGCAAAGTCCTCTAACCGGAATGGCGAAAGTCGTACCAAATTTCTGAACCGTCTGATGATTTCGTAGATCGAGGTACACTTCAGAACAATACTGTTTGGAACTAGCAAATCCTCCGACGAGGCCGGCAACTCCAATGGCGGATAATTGCGTTCCTGAAGCCACACCGGATCCGGAGATGGCTCCTTTGTGCAGACAACTCCCGTCGACACACTGAAACTTTGAATGGAAAAATCGGACTCGGATTCATTCGCAAGGCTGTCTTCGGAATCACTGGCCGAGCGCATGGAATCATCATAGGCGTCGCTTTTGTCACTGTCGTCGCCAAAGTCCGAGCCATAATGATACTCCGACTCGTGGTAGGTGTAACCTGCGAAGGTTGTAAATATCAGAATATCTCCACATTTTTGGTCTTAGCAACTGCATATTATCAACATGAGAACAGACGAGATATAAGATGTTCTTTCATTTATTTAATAAGTAGATTAATTAAACACAGGAGGACATCAAAATATGTAGTGATAGAAACGAAACGTTTAAGTAATGAAGGCAAAATAGAACTTACTTTTTCGACTGTTTCCACCTCGCCCTCGTCCACTCGCAGATCGTCGTCCCTTTGTGGCCTTTGCCGAGCGTGGTGCCTTGGCCGGAGCCGATCGTCTTGATGTGGAAGGGCGGCTCTCCTCGCTGCCCTGCGGTGACGACGCACGCGATGCCGACGGGGTGCTGAAACGTGAATCCCCGTTGCCACCGTCTTTGCAGAGATATTTCGGTTTCTTCAGTAGATGGTACTGGAAGTTGCTCTTCGGCCGCTCCATGGCGGCTGACTGTGACTTTGGTGGGCGACCGCGCCTCTTACCACCAGAGGAGCCCTGCCCGGCTGCGGCGGCTGCCGCCGCAGACTTCCGGCTACTCATTTGGAAGCCGTGATGAACTGTTGTCTTATAGAGGTTGGGTCTGATATTTGAACCAGCTCAATACTAACGCTTCTGGTAACGTTACTTCCAAAATGGAGTCGCTTAGTGTGCTCTTTGGTACTTTCTAGTTTACTTGGTAGAATCTGCTGAAAAGAATTAAAATAACAACAGTATTAGAATAAGCAACTTGATATGAACTGAATTTATCAAATGAACTACTTCAAAAAAATCAGTAGTTTGACATCAATTTAAGACTCAACAGAATTATGTCTACTGAAGTATGTGATATAGAACCGATTCCGTTCACCTGGTTATCGAAATTCCGGATTTACTAAGCCAGATGGCCAGAAAGCCTAAGATCAGATAATTTGAATAAATCACATGTAAATATTTTGTATCCTGAGTAATGAATCCTTAGACGATCCTTACGATTTATCAACGTTGAAGTGCCATCTGAGGATTTGTTCTCGGAACGATCATTCAGGAAAAAGTTTCCCGAGGATCCTAAGGTGGTCACAAACTCATTCAGAAGAAATTAATATGGGCTTCAAAATTCTTTGAACTGTTTTAGAACCATTATTTGATAAGAAATCATCGGCCATATGATGTTTTGACGTCGGAACGGTCGTCCCAAGAGCTGATTATTGTGGGGCGAAAGGGACCACAAATTGTTTCAGAAGGATTCCTGACAAAATGAGTGTCTAATGAAGAAGGGCCGTTTGACCGAAAGTCATTCGGGCGAAAGTTATTTGACCCAAGGCCATTAGGCCGCAACTTGTTTGGCCGAACAAACCATTAAGCCGAATCCCATCTGGCCGAAAATGTCATTTGGTCGAACGGGTCATGCAACCCAACATTTGGTTTGGCCGAATAGATCATATGACTAAAAATATTTGTTAGCCCTAAGTGTCGTTTACTAAACAAAGTCATATGCACGAATACCGAGAAATCCGATTTTCAATCGGGTTGGATCTCGATTCCCCACAGGTTCGTCCCAACCTCAGCCAGGTTTGCTCTGAGTAATTATTAATGAAGTTCAGATTTATAATTTGTTTTTTTTTTGCGTCAATTAGTCATTAGTTACGTTTTTATCATGAATTCGGCATGAAATTTGTACAGAAAAAAAAAATAAAATAATGAAGCACATTCAAAATTAATTGCCTATATGCCGGGTATAAAGCCACCCGGTGTGGAAATTAATTACTATGTCTGAAACTTGATTATGCATATGTACAACATGTGATAGATTTAGTTCGGAAAAGGTATTGGAGGGTAACCGCCCCTTCGGTGGGGTTTGATCCCACGACCCCAGTTCGCATGACAGGTGCTTTCCCTACTAAGCTACGAAGGACCTCCGTCGTCCTCCGCAGCTTAGGGGGTACTGATGAAACCAAATTCCCAGCACCAGGTACCAGCCGATCTCTCGCAATACATTTTCAGAACTAACTCTCTCAAATGTATATTTAAATGGGGTCGTGGGATCAAACCCCACCGAAGGGGCGGTTACCCTCCAATACCTTTTCCGAACTAAATCTATCACATGTTGTACATATGCATAATCAAGTTTCAGACATAGTAAAAATAATGAAATTGTAAAGCTGACAATTCGATTACTGGGATTAACACCATCATAGTGACTTGACACTTATTGTTGGGGTTGGACCTGCCCAGATTTTAAAAGCGAAAATGATATAATCTAATGTCGTTTTCGTTTTTAAGGTGTAGCGACACCGTTTAGTGCAGCATTTTGCACAGCAAAAACGAACGTTTTGAGTGCAGTTGGGTTTGTTTGTTATGGATACCTGTTGGATACCATAAAAAGAAAACAATAACAACGTGAGAACTTGACAACAAACTACACTACACGGCACACTCTGATTTTTTCTGGTGCTACACTGCTTGTTTCAGTGCAAGAAAAATGCTACACTGGTGTAGCACGAAAATCAAAAACGAACATTTTCGGTGCAAAAGTGTAGCACGAGTGTAGCTACACCGCAAAAACGAAAACGACATAAGAAGTAAGACAAATGAAGTGAGTAGTGAGAAGTGAGACGTATTACATAACTTCTCACTTCTTACAGTGAGAAATGAGGACTAACAAAGAAGTCTCGGGTACTTTTTCAAAACGGCGTATGTCGCAAATTGTAAACAAACCCGTTTTCAACAGCATATGGCATCAAATTCATCTAAAAATGTGTATATCTTCAAAGCTACATGAAAATGTGTATTTAAAAATGTAAATCAATTTTTTGCAAAACGGTGTAACATCATTGTTGAAAATATTGCACATACACCGCTTAGCAGAAAATGTACTTTACAAAGTTTTTTCGAACAACTAAATAGTTTAAAACGTGCGTCTGCTTGTACTTTTTCATCACTGATTTCAAAATTAAGCATGTTGCTTGAATATTCTGATTTTCTTTAAGAAAAACATTTTACGTTGTTTTTCTGCAGCAAATATGTTGTTACGTCGTGTTGTAAGTGTTGACATTTTTTTGTCGCATGTGCGTGAAACGTTTCAACTTGACGCAACATTTCGACGTATCAACAATGCAGCGTACGGAGCAGCGTAACATTTCGACGAAAGTAGCATGACCTCGGCCATGCTGACGTATCAAAACGACGTATGTGATTTATCTGTTGGAGAACGTTGTAACAAATATTTTTATCAAAATAACTGAAATGTTCACACGCAGTGCAGATTTCAGAGTCAGTGACGATGAACCTTTTCATAATATATCGTTGAGGTGTATTCAATTGCAATAAAAATGATTAGTTTCTAAATAGGAATAAAAATGAAATCTGAAAACTTCCAAGCTCATTTTCTCAGCTTGATCAAAATGTTACATACGCCGATTTGAAAAAGTTCCCGAGAAGTGCAAAGGGAATCATCTCACTTCTTCTCATTTTTCACTTTTTATGAGAAGTGAGACATCTCACTTCTCACTAGTAATTTCTTACTTCTCTTTCCTAACTTTCCGCATTAAGAAATGCGAAATGAGGAATGAGAAGTGAAACATCACACTTTTCACTTTTTCCTCACTCCACTCCTTATTTATCACTTCCCATTTCTGACCTCAATTATCATTATTCGCTACACACTTTTTACATTCACTATTAATTAAGCCCAACATTTTCGGCCATACGATTTGTTCGACCAAGCGACATTATTGGCCGTTCGACTAAATGACATTTTAAGCCATGCCCCTTTCCAAACGTCAAATTTGTTCAGCCGAACGGTAGTGGCCAAGTGGCATTTGTTCGCGCCTATTCGCGAAATTTCTATGCGTTTAGACAGATTTAGAAAATTCTTCTCACGCTCTTTTTCACACACACTGTCGTTTGTTTGGTTTGCATCTGTCATCGATCGACCAACACATTCGAGCATCATTTAATCGAAGCTACGCCCTCCATCATCAAAAAATGAGACTTCAACATCCGATGCAATATTTTTCAGTATATAACAAGTGTGCTTTTCCTATTTCATTCATTCAGTTTGTAACATTCAATCGATCAATACACTAGTCAGTTAAGAAGTGAAACCGTGCCTTTTTTCTTGCCGTGGAGCTCTCCTCAAACAGCCTTTCTCAAGACTAGAGTTAATTGATTAATTTTCTATTTGTCGAGCTATTGCCTGCTGTTGTTCCCGCTGGCATAGCATTAGCATTGTTACGGTGTAATTCGTAGATTGGACACTAGTGATACTCATGTTTTACTTTTGAGATCCTTATCTAGAATGCTATCAGAAATCAAGAAAAGGAGTGGTCCTTGATTCCAGTCTTAAACAAAAATAACAAAAGCATGGGGATTACTACTCCTGGCCACGCCCTTCTTCGCCGTAACTAGGGAGAGGAAGGAAGTGTTGATGTAGTACTTACTTAACGAGAGGCCACCGACTTAGCGACACCCTCATAGGTACCACGGAGTTGGATGATGAGGAAGGTATTCGTTGGTCCATCCGAAAGCTAGCAATGTGGCCATGATAAATCATAGGTATTTAGTCACACTACAAAAATGTATGTACCCGGCGTCACGGAAACAGGTAGTGTGTTACAAGTTTATAATTTCAGCAATGATTTGAAACAATTCCTATAGCATTGTAGTAATAATGTTTAATATGAGCTCGAAATTTTTCGTGAAACTGCAAAACAATGGTATTGAATCATCTAGGAGGAATGGCGGCTTTGGCTGGTTTTGTTCTATTATTGGCAGGGGTTTTTTA